>NC_062522.1:14965372-14975372 GCF_022655615.1 Tachysurus fulvidraco
TAGTATTAACTGATTTTTCCACTTTTATATAACAATATTCCATTAAATCTAGCACAACTAACAGGCTATTTAATTGACCATCATGTGTCTGTAGCCATGCACAGTGGAGTTCAGACTGCATTGCTGTTTTATGCTGTGAGATACAAATGAATAAATAGCAAAGCAAATGCTTAAAAATTTAAAGTATTGTGTCAGACAAATGTCTTTTTCAGATCCGTTACAATTAGCTTAATAAAGTAATGCTTACTGCATGTAGGAGTGTGAATGGGTGTATGATTTATAAAGATAAATGATATTCAGGAATCACTTATTACCTTTAAAGAATATGGCACTGTAAAGACTCACATTTCACAACATAAACATTCTAGATAATAGCCTGAGGAGATTAAGTCGCCTACCGGGTTGCCTCCTGGATAAATGCTGCAATAAGAATGTGGAAAAAATGTGCATATATGCAAGAAATATTCATTCCTCATACACACAGCAAATGTGGAAAGAACCTGTACTCTTCTACATGCCCTCTGAACTGCACGCTGTCTGACTAGATGCTTTGAAGGGTTGCTATGGCAATGGCTGACCTTTAGAAAAAGTTAAGTGCTAAGCTATAAGTCTATGAAGGTTAAAAAAATAATAATTGTATATCCTGTGTATGTGCAGCACCAGTATACTGTATACTAAAGCAATATCAAAGGAGGAAGAAAGCAGTTATACTGAATATTTTTATAATTGTGGATGCAGCTATAGACACAATTGAAAATGTTATGTTGAGTTGGTTTTTTAAACAAGAATTTAATATATCTTTACTCTGCTAATAAAAATATACCCCAAAGAAGCCACATTCACTTTACAGCATGTCATCTACAGTAGCTGGCATTTCTGTTAAATGTGCTATTGATAAAATTGGTTTCTCTTCTTCCTTTTCATCTTCATCTGATCAGCTTTCATATTTTAAGTTAAAAGTCATATTCCTGAATAATATCTTTTGCCATGTTGGTTGATTATGTCGTGAACACTACTATAGCAACCTTTTTTAGAGAAGGAAGTGAAATGTTACATGGTGAACAGCAATCTGAAAGAATCAAGGTCAGCAGAGAGAAAGTGGAAGAAGTCACTACTCGGCATGGATCTCGCCTCTTACTGTTCGCTTCTGTCCAAATTCTCCTGGGATGTGATTTTTGCCAAGATTGCCTTCTACCATGAAAAACTTGAAGCTTTTCTCACAACCCATCACAACATCTTCACTTCACTACGCAACCCCATCAGCTCCAGCTGCTTCATCCTTTCTGACTGCTGAAGACTTTGCCTCCTTTTATGATGAGAAGCTTGAGTAAATCTGCTAGACCTTCACTTCTACCCTAACAACCACTACATTGTACAGCCAGGATCATCAGTGGATCCCTAACATCTGGTCATGTATTGATCCCTAACATCTGGTCATGTACCAATTACCTTAAAGAGAGCATGGGTTATTCCCATTTTAAAGAAATCTCTCTGGTTCCTTCAGACATCACCAACTAACGATGCCATGAAGCAAACACCAGAAAGCTACTCATGCCAGTGAGATTAAATGAAATATAATCACTTTTGAATTAACCACACGAACAGTTAAACTACTGGGCCAGGTACAAACTGTTCAACTGCACAAACTATATAATCCTTTGACTATTGCTTACCTTAGTTTTCTTGTGGGTGCAGTTATCATAGAACTTACAGCACTAATCATAATAGCATATTTTCACACGTTCAGACTAAAATGTTTGTTTATTAAAATTGCAGCAATAGATATATATCGATCTATATATATATATATATATATATATATATATATATATATATATATATATATATATATATATATATATATATATATGTGTTCAATGTTGTAAGTTTCAAATATGTTCATGTTCAAAGTTTCAAAGGTTCAATGTTGTAAGTTTTAGTCAAGGTCAGAGATGCAGGTCTTTATCTGATCTATCTATCTCCCTATCTCCCCATCTATCTCCCCATCTATCTCCCCATCTATCTCCCCATCTATCTATCTATCTATCTATCTATCTATCTATCTATCTATCTATCTATCTATCTATCTATCTATCAATCAGAGTAGAGAAAAGTAACATTTTGCAGGAATGAGCGTACTCCTTGGCCAGAGTTGGGGACATTCTGAATGAACAATAGCAGTAATGTCTGGCTTACTGGCTTATTGTATGAGCCCTCTTAATATATGGCCAGTGTGTTGATTGCTGCTGTTTACTGAGGATTGCTCAGTGTACAAGGAAATATTGTATGGACATTGCACATGTATGGTACATAGACATGAAAAGTAATCATCTTTTCTAACTGGACAGTAAATGTCCTACAAGTGAAATATGCCTACAGTCAACAGTATACAACATTTAGCTCTGATCCACTAATTTACTTGGGCAAGCGGTGTCACTCCACTGCTGATATTAGGTATAACATATATATACATATACAGTGGTACCTCGAGATACGAGTTTAATTCGTTCCAGAACCGAGCTCGTAAGTCAATCGGCTCGTATCTCAAACGAATTTCTCCCATTTAAAATAACTGAATTCGATTTAATCTGTTCCACACCTATGAAATATCCCCAAACCATTGTAAATTATGAATAAAGATATGTTTTTAAATAACAAATAAACATGTATAATTAACAAATACATACCAAAATATGAAATAAAGAAATAAAAGAGTTATTTAGCATAATAGTCTTACCTTGGAGACAGACGAGTGCGGCTAACGAAGGTGAACGGCGAGGAGGAGGGAGGAAGGGATGCAGGCACTCTAGACACGTACGTAAATGGCACTTTTTAAGAACTTAAAACTATTTTAGTAACTTTAAAACTAAAACTACACTTTCCTTATTTCAAATGAAAGAAAAAACTTAAAACAATGCACTTAACTTTAAACTTAAACTAAGCTTAACATTTACGTAAATTTATTCATCACTTGTTTTTGCCTTCTTGGCTGCACTTTTCTTTCTTTTGCGAGTGAGCGAGAGATGCTCTCGGATGATGCTCGACCTTGCGCGCCAACTAGCGGGACGCTCCGGAAACACGGCTCGTATCTCGGATTTGGGCTCGTATCTCGAACGAAAATATGGTCCGAGCTCCGGCTCGTATCTCGAAAAACTCGTATGTTAGGCTGCTCGTATCTCGAGGTACCACTGTACTGTATGTATCAATCAACTTGTTTCAGTTCACAACAAACAATTACAATGCTAACAATTGTTAAATTGACACTATACTTAATAATCAAAACTCAGCCATAATGATTCTGAAATGTCAGTTACTCAAAATTAATTTCCTGTTTGTAGAAATTATATAAATATTATATAAATGCAATATCACACTCAAGTTTGTGCTGCTCTACTGAATATAGGCATATCAGTACAAAGGTATACTTGCATGTGTGAAATTACCTAAATATAACAAAACTGTAAACAAAGTCAGACATTTTGGAATAATTTTTACCAAGAAATAAATGCAAAATTATGTATATCTGAGCGGTGTGTGAGAGAGGGACAGAGACCGAGAGATAGAGTTTAAAAAATTGAAAGGTGGGGAGTAGAAGTGGTTGAATCTGAAGGTGTCAACTCAAAATAATAATAAGGAACTGGTTGAAGCATGTTCGATTGGTAGTAGTAACATATAGTCTCCCCGCCCATAGAGAGAGAGAGAGCAAGGAAGGATTGTCCTTGAAATTTAACTGAGAAGGTATTAACTGTAATAATGAGCCTATGAGTGACTTTCTGGCTTAAGCTGTTAACGCTTGGTCAGCATTACAGAATGAACCTTCTAAAATAAACGACATCAGCAAATTCACAGCTCACTCATATATAATCTAATAATGTCACAGTTCAACTTGCATTTCCGACTTTGCCCCTTTTACCTCTTTGCCTCTGTGATGAAGACTTTATTGTTTGGTTTGGACTTAGTGGATGATGGGAAGAACTCCGGTTCAACAGGGTTTTTGTGGGACATGCCAGGCTGAGCTGTAGTTCTGGCAGGATACATTAGCTTACCTCTCCTTCTCTCACCACACAAGTCAGTGACCTTCGACTTTGGCTGGCACGCTCAATTACAGAGCACCTGCAAATGGCTCTTGCACTATATTGGGTTCACTCAAGGGCAAATGGCTCTCTATTCTTTGCAATCTTATATGATTGGAACTCTACTACTTCTCCTGAGTTGGACCAGGTCTGTGTTCTTCATGCTGTTGTAACCATCCTTCCAAACTGGGCAATAGTGCAAAGGGTGGACATGCATCTTAATTTGGTGAGCAGTGGCTCCCGGTGGTCCACTGTATCGCTCTTGCTGTTTAGTACTCTATTGTTGTAAAAGCTACACTTATAAAGGAAGAGGGGACGAGGATTGAATTGATGCCGAAGCAGTAAAAGGTGTAAATGACTGCAGTAGTCCCACATGTGCTCTGAACTTGGGTTACTGTCTGTGTGGGGTTTCACCCATGTTGTCTTTGTCTCAGAGTTCTCCAGGTTCCTACTGACAAAAACATGCTCTTAGGTGGATTTGCTACAGTACAATTGGCCTTAGGTGTGAATGAGTGTGCAGGATGACCTTACATGGATTGGCATCACTGGCATTGTGGTGTATTCCTAGCTATTATTGCCAGGATAGACACTTGATGCAGCACAAATACTGTATATCAATGTGTAGATAATTAAGCGTGATAATCACTTGCTACACTTCTTACAGTCTTCACCCATAGATAAACTGTATTTTAATAATATATTGTCCAGTCATTTCACCAAAATACATTATATAGGTTACATTATAGCACTCACTATTTACATACATGGCTTGATGTTAGCATGCAGTAAATTGACTAAGGCCATAGGTGTCTAAGATCCATAGATGTCTAAGATCATCTGGCAGAATTTATGTTTATGGAACATAAGAACTCTAAAAAGTCTTTCACCAAGCCAAAATATAGTACACAGCCCCAAATCTGTGTGTCACTGATATTTATTACTATTTTCCTGGAAGCGACAAGCAAAAATTCAATATAAGTGCCAAAAAAAATAAAATAAAATAAAAAAACAATAATTTTGATTTCATAGGCCTAGTAGTGTGTTTGGCCAAACATTCACATTCAATATGTTAGATCGTGGGCTGATTATTTTCCCCCACTTTTTCCTCTGTTAGCTGTAGGCTGATAGATGTACCTTGCTTAAACTTATTATACACTCAGTTTTATAGTGTTGCTCTGTATTTTGTCCTTTACAGGATAATTACATAAATGACTACAATGATGGGAGGCATCATTTGCAAAATGTCAAATAGCATACTGTGTCTTTTATTCTGCAGAAAGGAACCTTATATAGTTCTTGGTGATGTTTTTTTTGTTTGTTTGTTTTTTTGTTTTTTGTATGTATATTTTTTTCATAGATTTGTTTTATTTTCTTGCCTGGTTCCTTTCGTGTCAAGCTCAAAAAAGTGACTAAATGACCAGACATTTTTTATATTTGCTTTTATTTTGTTGAAATTAAAATATATTTTGATTATATCTTTGGTAAAGGAAATGGGAAAGGGGCCTAAGCTGTAAACAAAAAATAATATAAGCTAAAAGAACAGAGAATCTTAATAAAAGAAGATAAATTATTTAATTGAAAAGTTTTATGAATGAAAAATAGAACAAATGTGCTGAAGAATGAAAAATGACTCCTTTAAAGATGCTTTTGTCCGCCTTTTTGCTGGTTCCTTTTGCTTGCTTTCAGAAATAAGTACTTTGACATTTTTGATACCCATCAGGCTGAGATAATGCAACACGGTGAATTTGTTGACCCACACATTGGCTGAATTTTAAAAATTCTGTGCTTTGCTTCAGAAAGGAAATATATGTTGCCATAGAAACAGACCTATCACATGATTGCAGTTCCTGAACTGTCAGTAAGGATTGTGCTGGGGGAAAGAGCTTCAGTGCTGACAGCTCTTTATGAACCCAGCAGAATAACAATGTGCTCTCTAAGTTCTCTAAACTCAGAGTGACATGCCGAGGTGGTTTTATTCTTCCTTTTTCCTTTAACAGTAAATCGTCTCAGCTGCCCTATGTTCACCAAGGCTGTTCAAGTCAGCTAGTTTTGGAGGTGGCTTCAAGCCAGATTTCAAGAGTTTGGAATGGCGTCTAGTTCCAAGTGTCAATTCATTCAATCATTTTCTTGATTTTCCCAAGGAGCCTGACTTAGGAATGTGGTACTGCTTAACCATATAAGATTGATTAAGTTAAACCTGCAACAGTTCTTCATTTTAATTTGACTTAACTATGGATCAAACAGTTTCATGACCCCGACCCTAACCAGGACAAAGCGGTTACTGAAGAGATCCATCAGCTCCAGTTGATTTCCGCTTCATGGACACTTCGGACATTCAAAGAGAAGACGCCAACGTCACAAGGTGTTTGAGGACACCCTCCTAATCAATAAAGAATTTTTGGACTGTATATGGCTCTAGGATGGACATTATCCATAATGTTATTCTGCGGTGCTTATAACAATTTATAATCACACCCTTCAGTGTCACCCAAATGAGGGTGAGGTTGCCTTTTGAGTCTGGTTCCTCTCAAGGTTTCTTGCTCTTGCATTTAAAGGAGTTTTTCCTTGGCAAAGTCTCCTCAGTCACCTAAGGCTTCCTCATTAGGGATAAATACAAAGATTAGTATTAACATTAATCTTGAATTTTGACTAATATTAATCTTGAACTTTTTTGTATATGTTCTGTAAAGCTGCTTTGAGACAATATCCATTGTTAAAAGTGCTATACAAATACAATTAAAAAAATGAAAAGAAAACAGCTTGACGGGTTTAGTCAATAAGATTTTTTTTTCACATTTGTGAGACTAAAGAATTCTGGTCAATAAAAAAATAATCCCAGAACAAACAGCCAAAAAAAAAAAAAAAAAAAAAGGACACAGACTAATTTTGAAAGAATTCCTTGTTTGTTAGTTGAAATGGGTCTTCATAAGGTGTGCGTTCTGGGAGATGTCAGCAGTAAAAATCTCTCAACTCATCCCAAAAGTCACTATATGGCATTGCAATTTAAAGTAGGAGTAGACAGCCATAAAGTTGTCACAGTAAAATTGTAAAAAATTGTTACAAAATAAAATGTATATCTTCTTACAGACACTGTCCCCTTAGGCAAATTGCCTTCCATCACTTCATATCTGCCCTTGAATATGTGTTTAAAGTTGAAACCCTGACACATCCATGCATGGTCAAGATCATAAGAAGCATAATTGGCCATAATGTGTAAGTGACACGGATGACACTCTTCTCCCCTATCAATCACTGTGAGATCTGTCAGCTCAGGTGTGGGGAAGAGGGCAGGCAGCACCTTCTTAAAAGGGTTAGACATTGCCCTATGACACAACATGACCAAGGATGCAAAAATCTGCTTTTGGCTAGCTTCAAATGACTCAAAGGAAGGACAAGCTGGTTTTGCTCCTCTACAGTTTGTAATTATATGACAGGGGTACGCTGTATGATTGGTAGAAATTAGCAGGTGATTAGCAAGTCAGGAGAAATATTTACGTAAAAATTTAAATTACAACTGTTGTAGAACTGAGTATCAAGCAAAGCTCCTTCAATCTGAAAATTATTTTACATAGCTTCAAACAATGGAAAGAAGCTATTTATTTTTGTTTAGTTCAGTATTTTTTGTGAGTTTGAGTTTTTCAATTAACATTCCCCACAAATATTTTTGTTTAATTTACAACAAACAGGACTTCACTTGTTTACTGAAGTGAGCATCTTCATTTTGGTATTGAACTACAAACATGTTACTACTACATTTGAGCAAATAAATTATGCGTGAAGTCTCTGGCACCCTGTTGCCAAACAAAGACAAAGACATGCGCGAGAGAGGGAGAGAGAGACTGTGTTTTAGGGAACAGCCTTTATTGCCATTATGTTTTATTGAGCTTATAAATTTGTGATCAACCTCCAGGGATTAATGGACCACTTATAGTGTTTGTCAAGTGTTTCAGCTCTGAAAATGATAAAAAAAAATACACACCTCTATATAGCATCAATTGGCAAATAACATGTAATCATCTGTGGGTGAATATTTCCTTCAGCAGTGATTATGGCAGGCTACAATGGTGTTAAACATGGGGGCGAATGTGTGCAGAGCATGACAAAAATTAATTTATGGTCTTATTATTTTGTGTGACACTGTTATCCAATATATTATCTATTTAGTATTATCACAGACATGCTGTAAATGCACAACTAAAGGGAATTTGCCAATTCACAGACAGTATTAATGGAAGGTGCCTTCTGGTTTCATTCAGTACTCTCAAATGTCTAGAATGCATTTGTACACTGTTTGTTTAGAGTTATTTCTGTTGAAACTAGGGGCCTGGAAACTGTTCCACTTTGGCAGTGCCCCTGTGCACCATGCAAGGTCCGAAAAGAATGTAGCTGTGGTTAGTGTCCTGCAGAAAAGCCCTGAACTCAACCCTACTCAACACCTTTGTATGAATTGAAACACCAATTTTGCACCAAGCCTTCTTACTGAACAACACAGTTTAACCTCTTGTGCTCTTTTGCCCGAATAAGCACAAATACCCAAAGCTATGGTCCAAAACCTAGTGGAAAGCCTTTGAACAAGAATGGAGGCTGTTGTTGGATACTGTCACAGCAAAGTGGGAACAATTCAGTATTAAAGGCCATGGTTTATAAAAAGGTAGGTTTAATACTCGGGTGTTCACAAACTTTTGCCCAAGATAGAATAGTGTAGTAATAGTGTACAATATTACATAATATGTAGCTTTTTTATATTTAAAATGGCTCAAATGTATGCAGCATATTATGCAACATGTAGTTTATTTGAGCCCTACTGCGTTAACCTATTTTAGTGTGGCGTGAAGGTGGTCTCATCCGCTTGTAAGTAAAAAAGGATATTTGAAGTGTGTATGTGAGCCATGTTTCCAGCTGCCAAGTAAAGCAAAAACATAATGTGTTCCTGCAAGACATAACATTGCTGATCTTTAAAAACAAAAATTGTGTGAAGAAATTTATGTGTAAAAGCAAATTATTTTAGTAAGTAGCCTTTAGTCGGCTGTTTTTAGAGCACATTTAACCTTCCTGATTTCTATGGCCATCAATCAAACTAATTTCTTTGCAAATTATTATTACTTTTAACAGAAGAAGGTATCGAACAGTAACTTTAGGTAATCGAAAAACCAAATTGTGTCCAATAGCAAACACAAAATAAGTGTTGTAATCATTAATACATGTGTACATTTACAGCATACTCCTTAAATTTTTATCTCTTCTTTTTTTTTTAATACAACTGAGCAATTGAGTGTTAAGGGCCTTGCTCAGGGACCCAGCAGTGGCAGTCTGGTGGACATGGGATTCACAACCTTCCAATTGGCAGTCACATCCCTGACACCCTGTGGTGACTTTAATGAGGAAAAGTTAATAAAAATGTTTGAAAATGAAAAGGAAAGGATGCGAAATTTCATCATCGTGTGGTTGATACCAGACTACAACAAGAAAAATAAGGACAGAGTACAAAAATATCTTGCTAGACTACAGTTGGTGTTTGAAGTCTTGCTTGAAGTGTAAAAAACACATTTTATGGTATTTTATTAAGCGGTTCAGAAAAGGTTTCAATTTCATGCAGAGAACTGACAAGCAAGCTAATGTTTAGCTAGTTACAAATAATATCAAACCAGGCATTTGAAAGGGAGTTTGTGGTTGTCTGTGATCTCTTTGAAAAGCAAAGAGCCAGACACACATGCCTCAGAAGTGTTCTAGTAGGCATAACCATAGCAGGAGGACACCTCAGGACCACAAACTGGCAGCATGCGAGATAGCAGGAGTGCATGTACAACTCAGCAAAAAGACACCACAGATTGTTAATTCTGTTTGGAGCATACAATAGAAAACATATGGTGTATATGATAATCATTGTGCAAGCTGAGCTCCACCAAGCCCAACGTTAACAGCCTATC
>NC_062522.1:14980372-15025372 GCF_022655615.1 Tachysurus fulvidraco
GCCTCCAACATCTGTTTGATAGCAATCAAAACATTCAATGCATACATAATACAGCCAATAGTTTGTGAGAACCTTAACATTTACACATATGTGCTTGCTAAACATCCCATTCGTGATTTGTCTTTTGCTTTTAGAATACCTTTCACACTTCTGAGCAGGCTTTCCTACATATTTGGGAATGTGCATGAGGGGATTTGCCCGTTCTGCCACAAGAGTATTTGTTTCCGTTCATATTAAAGGTGTTCAGTGGGGTTGAGGTCAGGGCTCTGTGTGGGCCACTCAGGTTCTTCTACTCCAACCTTGGAAAACCATAAAGACATCATCTTCTGTGATCTGTGTCATCTGTGAAGAAGACACCATCCTTTGTGATGTCTTCTTCTGTGAAGACATCTGGCTCTGTGTGGGTATACTTAGGTTCTTCCATTCCATCCTTGGCAAACCTTGGTTCGAGTAAGAACTTGAGTGGCCTGCACAGAACCCTGACCCCTATCCTTGTCTTCATGGACTTGCTTTATTCACAAAAACATTGTCATGCTGGAACATATTTGGGAATGTGAAATCTTAATGCACAGCATATGAAGACTTTCTGGACAATTTTGTGCTTCAAAAATTGTGGCCCAACATATACCAGTGATTTCAGATGTCCACATACACTAAAAAAAATAAAGCACTGGTTCATCAACAGGAACAACAGTGAAATTAAACCCCATTTTTCATGAATCCTTTTGAGATATGCTACCTTCTGGAAGAAATATGCTGATCCAACACAATGTTTAAAATATGGTGAATAATAAACAGCACACAGCTGCATATAAAAATCAAGTTGCCCAAACTATTATTTGTTCAATGTCTGAATGCACAAAGCAATAAGTAAACAAAACAAAGCAAAAAAAAAAATGAAGGCTTTATTTTAACAGTTATGCTAACTGATGCTAGAGTTGTCAATGAAAAAGTGCTGAACATTTTAAACCCTGAATAAACAAATCTAACCTGAATTCCGTGAAGTTAGAATATTATATTAAAAAAAGTTTTAAATCACAATACACCCAGATTTGTTAGAACCTTTTTGTGCAAGGTTACAATCAACTGAAAGTTTCATTTGTAATTTAAGATTTAGAAGCAAATAAATGACAAATTATTAGGTATCATGCCTGGACATGATTGGTTCAGAGTAATGTTAATGTTAAATATGTATGATTATGATGGTTATATTTAAGGCTACATGATACACTGAACCTTGTCCTGGCATTTAACATTAAGTATGACAAATTTATGCTTTTTAACAATGTTCATAATACAGCAGACAATTGAAATCATTTGTGATCTATTAAATTAATGCTTGTGTCATCCTGTCTAATATGGTGTCATGTGGCAGAGATACTGTAGGAGCAGGTGCACCTTACAACACTTTATAGCTATCTGATGAACAAATCCAAAAGATTAGGCAAGACCAAATTCAAAAAACAACCCAGGATCAGACAATGTACAAACAGACTATGGCATTGTTTAATTGCGCAAGATTATTAACACAAGTCCACCACATCATTTCTGTAAATCTGTTTTGCGACAGTGTTCATTTTTTAAAAACACTAAACAAACAGTAAACAATAACACTTTTCACTGCTGATTGTTGTTACTGTTATTAATATATTTATCCAGATCTTGCTTTAGTGACCGCTAACACATTGCCCTGCTAGGCATAGTCACTGATTTGTCTATGATAAGCTCACATTGCTACATAATGCTACATATTGCTTTATATGTGTCTAATTTGTTGGTTTAAAGGTTTGCTGTAAAGGATCCCAAATAGTATTAAAATTCAAAACAAATCTTGAAAATGGATTAAAAGATTATGATAGACTATAATATTGCTACTATCACATATCAACATAAATACCGAGCAATGCCATGAGTTTGCAATTTTACAAGGCTATCAGGTTTTTGTTTTTTTATTTTTGTGCAGTGTCCCTCTCAAATAAAGCCTTGCAGTGATATAATTAACATAGCGTTTTAAACTAAAATTCCCTCAAAATCCCATAATGCTCTCAATTGTTCAGCATTTTAGACATTAATGCTCAACAAATGTATAAACCATCCTGTTTGTAGATTTAATATTTGACACATTCAAGAGTTGAAGCATGCTGACAATGTACAAAACTCCTCAATGGACAATTCAGAAGAATCAATGTGGCTGGAGGGCCAAACAGGAACATCATCATACAGAGATTAAGTACAGAGGTCTACTAATCTGAAATTCAATCAACATCATCACTATTTGGGGGCCACGGTGGCTTAGTGGTTAGCACGTTTGCCTCACACCTCCAGGGTTGGTGGTTTTATTCCCGCCTCCGCCTTGTGTGTGTGGAGTTCTCCCTGTGCCTCGGAGGTTTCCTCCGGGTACTCCGGTTTCCTCCCCCCGTCCAAAGACATGCATGGTAGGTTGATTGGCATCTCTGGAAAAATGTCCGTAGTGTGTGTGTGTGTGAGTGAATGAGAGTGTGTGTGCCCTGAGATGGGTTGGCACTCTGTCCAGGGTGTATCCTGCCTTAATGCCCGATGACGCCAGAGATAGGCACAGGCTCCCCGTGACCCGAGTAGTTCGGATAAGCGGTAGAAAATGAATGAATGAATCATCACTATTTGCTTTGTGGGATTTAAATATAGCACCCCCCCCCCCCCCAAAAAAAAAGTTTTCTCCCCAGTTGACAGTTTCCACTCACCAGTCAACTCTCACGATTCACAAAGACATAAGGACATAAGAATTACAATCAGTTAGGTATACAACTTGTTCATTAGACCATCAGGGGATTGATGTTTTAATTTGTTATCAAGTGATCAGTGCCTTCCAATTCAAAAGGTCTTCCCTTAAACACACAATAAGAATGTTATTTCACTCACTTTTATGCATTTTGCTGTAAGAACACTGACAACATACACAATGGAACAATTTAAAAAGAATAAGACTTAATGAACTAATAATAGCCTTTAAAAGCCAATCAGAACAAGTATTCTTTAGGTTACAGCAAGTTAATTCCCTGATTATAGCTGCTGTGCCACATACAGTATTTAAGCCTCAGATTGGCATTGACAGACATTGTGATGGAGTTGTCTGATTATACAATGTGATTGGACAAGGAAATACATTGTGTATATCACTGGCATTATAGGAAGATCTGAGACTTCACCCATTTCATAAAGGCAAGACTCAAGAATCTGTTCGGTAATTCATTGATTTGGAATGTCAAGGGGATCTATAATGGCTTTGTTTAATGTAGAAATGATGAAGACTTCAAGATTGAGAAATGTCATCAGGATTACAATGTTAAATCCACTTGAATTGATTTACTACTATGGGCCAAAAATAAACACTTTACTTGTACAATATTAAAGCTTTTCATTGGATATATACTCCAGTTGAACGAAACTGAAAGTACATTTTCAGTACATTGGATTTGGATATATAATTTTACAAGCTTAGCACAAATATGCAGCTGCAGCCACATCCGAGGGGCAAGGTTTAGAAAATCTGGTCGTTAATCCTCTGGTTTGAAGTGGCACATGAGCCAAAAGGATTTGTTCTGTATTGCTCTGTTTAATGATGGGTGACACGTCCAGCATAATCCTGTGGCTCAGGCCAGCAGGTAAAGACAATAAGCCAGAGACTTATCCTTTGCTAAGACTGGCCAAGCTCCCCATTCTTCATTCTTATTCAGGGCAGAGCAGAGGCCAAAGGCCGGATCACTAACCAAAAGCTTAGCCGATGTTGACAAAACGTCAGCCTGCTAAGGCCAAAGGAACACCGTGTTGATCTATGTTGGGGTCCTGAAGCTGTTTGAGGATGACGGGTTCTGCTTTCTTGGCTTTTATTTCTCCTGTCTCAGACAAAGAGGATGAAAGGTT
This sequence comes from Tachysurus fulvidraco, assembly GCF_022655615.1. NCBI lineage: Eukaryota > Metazoa > Chordata > Actinopteri > Siluriformes > Bagridae > Tachysurus > Tachysurus fulvidraco. The sequence continues at coordinate 14,984,273 of NC_062522.1, forward strand.
AAGTCTTTATCTGATGTCCAACCCTGGACTGTAGTTAGCTTTTTATGAGGCTTTTCAACTCTAAGGGTATAGAAGTCTGGAGAGTATTTTATGTTTGCCTCAAGCAGCTATAAATAGGCAATAACATAAAGATACACACTATACAAAAATATTTTTCTGGGGAAAAACATGGAAATTTGGAAACACATGCAACATTTCATGCAACATGATTCAATAACAGGTCCTATGGAAGATACTATGGTGTCCTTCACATGAGCAAAATAAATGAGAGCAAAAAAGGTACTGTCGATGCAAATTAACGAATTTTGCACTAATATTGGGATTTACCAAGCCTAAAGGTTATTTCAATAATGAAATGTTTGTGAGTTAAATTAATATTCCTAAAGGCAATTAAGTGTAGTCAGTCCATTCACCAGCATGTTTTTGAACAGTGCTGAAAAAAATGGAGAACCCAGAGGAGAGAACACGGAAAAAACTCAACATTAGATTGAGCTCAGAATTAGAACAGGAACCCTAGAGCAGTGGTCGCCAACCTTTTTTTCGCCGTGGACCGGTCAATGTTTGAAAATTTTACCGCGGCCCGCTGGGGGTGGGGGGTGGTGGCTATACAATTAAATTAAAATATTTTTTTTTATTTAATTGTATTTAAACATGCCTTTTTAACTCACTACAACGCTAAATCAATGAGAACCCTGAGCTTGTTTCTTTGAAACGAGACGGTTCCATCTGGGGTAATAGGAGACAATGACACCCGAAGTGTGTTGCTTATGTCCAGTTTATTCCGTTGTTTTTTGTTGTGGTTGCCATCACTGCAGAAAACCCCACTTCACACAGATAGCATTTAGGAAATGGCAATAGGGATTTAAGTACTGTGGTGACAATCTCAGGATATTCCGCCATGACTTTAATCCAGAACACCGGCAGAGTTTCTAACTTTCTAACGACGTCTGTTTCGTACTCATTTTTGCTAATTTGTGGGTTAAATTTGAGCAAACACAATATACACGTACACCAAGCACTGTTAAACATGACAAAGTACCGGGGAACAGAGAGAAGAGCGATACACACCTTCTCTCCACCAAAGCTATAACGCCACTGCTGCTTGCAGCTGCTCAGCTCCAGACGTCACCTAAACCCGGCCCGATATCATGATTGGTGCGGCTTTAGGTGACGTCTCTCAGCTCCCGGTTAACCTCTCGTCCATGGAAAGTCGCACAAACCCGAGAGAAATACAACCCAGTAAATAAAATGGAAATAACTTTATGTTCCTTGGGTGGCCCGGTACCATTTGGTCCGCGACCCGGGGGTTGGGGACCACTGCCCTAGAGCAATGAATCAGCAACAATGCCTGTGGTGCCACCATGCCAACTATGTTCAATATATAAATAATAATTACATAATGTAGGTTATTAGAAATAACCAGGATGATAGTGCCAGGTCCAGACACACCTACCGACCTACCCGATCTGTTCTGATGCTTTATTTCTGTTTGGACAGTTCTACAATTTGGATTCACATTCTGCTGCTGATAGAACATTTTCTCAACAAATTTCACCATTTTTCTTTACTTTTTTTATAATTGTATTCTGTAATTGTCAGGGATCAGCCTGGACTTTTGGCCATGTGCTACTGTTGTTGTTGTCACGTGTCTGCTCCTCCCTGTCTCCACACCTGATCCTAATCGTTTCTCATTGTCTTTTGTATTTAAGTGAGCCGTGTTGCCGATGGCAGCGCGGAATCATTAGCTACATTTAGTTACGTGTACCTTAGTCATTGTTAAGTGTCGTCATCAGTATTGCTTTAGTTCTTGTCATTTAATGTCTTTTTCTTTATCATTTATTAAACCCCATTCCTTTGAAGCTATCCTGTGTACATGTCCGTCTCCTTCCTTCCCTGGTAGTGACAGTAATGACTTTTATTAATTAGCTAATCTTATAATCATATAATTATATCTCCCAGAAAAGGACGGGTTCCCAGTTGAAGTTTTTTCCTAATGTTGTCCAGGGAGTTTTTCTTTGCCACCATTACATCTGACCTGCTCATTAGACATTTTCATTGATTTAAATTGGGAATTACTCCTTGATGTGTGGATCAGATGTAAAGTTCAACTGGAGTACAGAAGTGTGACATACTGCAGAGCCAGGGTAAATGTGCACTATAGTAGACCAAACTGAAAATGGATTATAAGTGGAACTTCAGAAGGCTTAGCTTTAGGATTAATCCTGTTACTCTGACTTTTTTACTGTTGGACAAAAATATTTTTCTCTATATCAACATGCAGGTTTGTGAAGGTCCTACAAAACTACCAGGCACAAGAAATTTCTTAATAAACATATGGCTGAAGATTGTTGCAGAACACAAAAGCATGAAGCAGAAACACACAAAATTAATAAACAGATAAAATATACATCTGCATTATTTTAAGCAATCATAAGCTAGGCAATAAATTTGTGTCAAGACCAGTGACTGTACTATGTGTAGGAAAACTAAACATAAAAAGTAAAAAGGTATAAGAAATATAGACACTTTTTCATGTTTTTTGAGAGGAAGTCTGATGCCCGCAGGGGTTTACCATTTTATCCAGGAGTTTGTTCTGTTGGTGGAGTTAAAGTATCAGTACAACTGGCTAGCATAAACATTAATATAAACAACAAAGAATAATTGCAAAGAGCTCCCTCTTTACAGCAGTATAAGGCATGGTTTTAATATAGAACTGTCTAGAGACTTTTTATCGTCAAATGACTGCAATAAAACATTATGAAAAACAAAGGAGGAAATAAATACCTTATAGCTGTATGTGTCAAGAACGCAGTTGCAAAGGCGAGGATAAAAACCCGACCCAAATGCAGGAATAAGCAAAACACGATTTATTATCTAAAACAAAAACATATACAGGGGGGGAGCATGAGAACTTAAAAGATAAGGATGAAACACATGACATAACGTGCTCCCGGAACAATCCCACTATGACTTAAGATGCTACAATGATTAGTCATTAAACTGGGTCCAATGAAATGGTTGTTAGTGATCTGCATACTTAGGATTTCATGTCCATGCTTTTAAACTATTAGCTAATAAGCATTAAATAAAAGAGATAACGTTCTCTTATTAACAACAGATTGCATCTGTAAGGAATATGAAGTTCTTCCTATCTTTGGGAATGCTGTTGTTTCTACCTGTTGAATCTTATTTTAAAAGAAATGACACAGTGTTGTGTATCATGGTCATGGTCGATCTTTACTGGGTGAGGATACAGTATTCATCTGAGCTTGTTTGTACTCCTCTAAGTGTAAGAAGGGAGCTCAGAGCACCATGATGATGGATTAAATTTCATCTGTATGAAAGTCAATATTCCAGGAGGTGAGTGTGAGTAGATGCCTTACCTGTGAGAGTCTAGTTCTCACCATCTGACACAACTCCCACCAGCTCAGTCACATTATGCTGGTCAAGAAACTTCAAGCTATAGATTTCAAACCTACACATGCTTCAGTGACACAGTGTAAAAGGTTGTATACTGAGATTTTTTTTTCTCTGCCAGGGGTGACAAAGAGAAACTGTTTCTGCTATTCTAGAATTTAGCAAGTTATGTTGGGGTGTATGCATTTTTAGTGTATCATGGGGTTAAGATGGAAAAAAGCTTGAAAATGTGAAATGGTTGTGCACAGTGAGATGTAAGAATTGAAAAAGCTACATATAGTTACATATACAATTTTTCTAGCAAATCTTTGCTGACCGATATACATCTTCTGTTCTTTACATTTTTCTTGATTTCTTGACATCCACAGCCTTGACTTGATATATTGCCTCATTACCAGCTTGCCACAAGTAGGAATAATCCAATAATAGGAAGTGAATTTTAATATTCAATTTATCATAGACACTCTAGAAATACCCCATTACTGATGCATTTAAAAAATTTTTTATCTGAGCTAAGAAGCCGCGCTTTGGGTTAAACTAGGCAGAGGTGTCAAACTCCAGTCCCAGAAACTTCTGCAGCACTTTCAACCTCATTTATCACACCCGATTCCACTCATCAGCTAATTCTCACAATTTATGTGCTGGATTTAGTGTGTAAGACAAGGGTAAACACAAATCTGTATCAGGTTGTGTAGCTCTCCAGACCTGAGTTTGGCACCCCTGGTTTAAGGTTATGATTGAGCTAGGGTTAACGTTGGTCAAGGATGAGAACAACTGGTCATGGATGGGAACAAAGCTACAACTTGGGAAGAAACATGGCTGCATCCATGTCCATATTTTCTTAACGATAAGCTACAGTAGTTAACTAACTACAGTGGGTGATGTACAGTATGTATATTTACCGCCTCAATAGTGCATTTAGGATTTAACAATCAAATCTGTTTGTATGTTAATTCATACAATACTTGAATAAACACTTATTAAAAAGTAAGAGGTGCTTAATGATTTTTGTAAGAGGTGCAATATTGATTTGACATCACTTGCTGAACTCAGGGTTGATTTTCTGAGATGTTTGTTTAAAAAAAAGATCAATGGCAGTTTGGGTTGGATTGGGGGTATGGTTAGACTCAGGATATGGTTGGAATGGGGTTAAGGTTTTGGTTTTAAGCTTGGGTCATGGTTGGACTAGGTTAGGTTTGAACTAGGGTTAGATCCGGTCTGTGGTTTGGTTTGGGTTGAACTAAAGACAGGGTTAAAGTTATATCAGGGTATAAAGTTATAGAGTGATAGTGTTTAAATAGGATTATGGCTAAGGTACAGTATAAGAGTAGGTTAACTAAGGTTTCTGCTAGGCTTCTTATGTTTTCATTTTTCTAAAAATATATATTTTTCCTACAAAACATTGTGCTTGTGTGAGTAAGCTTTTAGTTGTCAATAGTTGACGATTAGCACTGTGGAGCTTTTACATGATTTATAGGTTCAATGAAGAGGCAGAGTAAAATGAAAAATGAAGCAAATGGTATATAAAGATAGATTTTAAACAGTGACCTCAAACAGATGCCACTAAAAAAGGATTGTCTCATTCTTCAACGATGAATTCTTAAACAATATGGATCAGCAGAGTAAAATGCCGCATTCATTTTTGATAAGTGATGAACTTGCTAGTAGATTTCTGGGTCAGTATTTGAAGTAAATTCTGTAGAGCAAGGAAATGATTTGTGCTTTTTAAAATGTGAAAATCTTATACTAAATGTGTGTGTGTGTGTGTGTGTGTGTGTGTGTGTGTGTGTGTGTGTGTGTGTGTGTGTGTGTGTGTGTGTGTGTGTGTGTGTGTGTGTGTGTGTGTGTTGATTATGTGACTGATATAGAGTAGCTCTGAAATTCTGCACAGGAGGCCTGCAGATGACAAATAACACCTTGGGAAGTCTTGGCAGCATCTGGCCATATATTTCCACAGGGTCACCTTGTTACTCTGCTGTAGTGTGCTTCTCACACAGTGATAAACACATAAATAAATGCAGTGCATCACATAAGTTGCAGAAATGAGCTCTTGTTCTTTCACTCGAAACAGTGAAGTCACCAGTTTGATTTTCAGACAATGACATTTAACATTTTTATTTCCTGCGTTATGTTTTGGAGTGTGTTATGAGCTGCATATACTGTATGAGTTTGGGCATTTGTGTGCGTTACAGTGTGAATATGTCTACTGGCATAGAAGAATGCAATTTACTCCTATTCATTATAATAAGAAAAGAAATACAATTAAACACAGCAAAAGAAGAAGCCTGCAGTGTTTTCATATATTTCTATGATCAACACCTTAACCTGAATTAAAGAAAAAAAAAGCTGCAATCTCTGGACACGGCTTCATTTTTCTGTTTGCTTTCTTTAGTCATTTATTCAACATTTTAATAACACGGAGGGGTGAGCTCAGTTCAGGCACTTCAAGCTAGGGGCATTTAATCATGGTGAGCCAGGAGAGCCCAAGGGATTCTGGGTAATGGGTTCTGCTGTAACGGGAGCACATAAAAGTCAGAGGAAACAGGCAGAGTATTGAGCCTGTCCCTCTCTTCTTACTGCTCCTATAGGAGATAGATAAATAGATAGATAGATAGATAGATAGATAGATAGATAGATAGATAGATAGATAGATAGATAGATAGATAGATAGATAGATAGATAGATAGATAGATAGATAGATAGACCTGAATAATGAACAGATTCAAATATGTTGTAATATACCAAATAAAACTATATCATTGTTGATGTAAGGTAATGTTTATTTAATATCCATGGAAGTAGTCACCAGTATCAGAAATCTGTTACAATCAGATAAAGCTGTAACTGTTAAAGTTTTCTTCTATAGCAGAGTCTCAGGTATTTTGTATTAATATCACTTAGAGAATGAGAATGTGAGCAGCTGGTAAATAGCTGATTTGATGTGTGAAGTGATAACAGGCAATAATGTGGTTTTCAGGCTATCTACAATTAAATGTAAGTGCAAATGATCAAAGAGTATGATGTCAGTCGTTACAAACAGACGCAGTGTAATCACTACTTTGTTATCAAATCTATAAAACACTTCAGGATGTGATGTTATAGGAACAGAAATAAATAACTTTAGCCTTGCACCCGGCTGCACCACACTACACTGCTGTTGAGAATTTCTTTATAACAACACACCTCGTAAATATGTATTCTTTACATAAAGAAGCATTAGGCCATTTAGGCTTGTATTTCTGTTTATGTGAATAGGAATGGAGCAGCTTTTTGTCCGCTGCACTCTTATCATGTTGAGCAGCTGAAAGGCTCACAGCTCTGTTTGATTTTCTCAGATGTAGAAAATCAATCATTATTACTTTAGCCTTTCTTTCTTCTTCAAAATGTGTCATTTTGCATTTGTAGTTCAAATGCTTATTGTATTCAGATATTGCTAGATTTGTTTCTGGTCAGTTATCATATCATTTTTGAGTCTAGTTATAACATTTTCAAAGCAAAGGCTTGAATTGTTTATTCTCTCTTACACCTTAAATAAAAAATTGTTGTTTTTTTGTTTGTTTGTTTGTTTTTGCCTTCCCTGCTTTATCATTTGATTTAAAAAAAAAAGAAAGGAAGAAAAAGAAAAAAAGATTATACAATACTTCTATTTCTGTGCCTGTATTGTGTGCCACCAATAAGTTGACTTGAGTACTCAAGGTTATAGTATTACAATATATTCCTATTAAAATGACGAATGTAAGGTTTGGATATTTTGGCGGTAGATTGAAAAAAACTGTATTGAAAAAAAAAAACTGTATCACGTGAGTTGAGCTTCAGAATGTAAATTCCCACAGATGCAAGTCCACAGATTCAAGGCTGTTTTAAACTGCATAGTTAAATACAAACCTGATTCCAAAAAAGTTGGGACACTGTACAAATTGTGAATAAAAAAGGAATGCAATAATTTTCAATTCTTATAAACTTATATTTTATTTACAGTAGAATATAGATAACATTTCAAATGTTGAAAGTGAAACATTTTGAAATGTCCTGCCAAATATTGGCTCATTTCATTTCAAATATTGGCTCATTTCATGAGAGCTACACATTCCAAAAAAGTTGGGACAGGTAGCAATAAGAGGCCGGAAAAGTTAAATGTACGTATAAGGAACAGCTGGAGGACCAATTTGCAAATTATTAGGTCAATTGGCAACATGATTGGGTATAAAAAAGCCTCTTAGAGTGGCACTGTCTCTCAAAAGTCAATATGGGCAGATGATCACCAATTCCCCCAAAGCTGCGGTGAAAAATAGTGGCACAATATCAGAAAGGAGTTTCTCAGAGAAAAATTGCAAAGAGTTTGAAGTCATCTACAGTGCATAATATCATCCAAAGATTCAGGGAATCTGGAACAATCTCTGTGCGTAAGGGTCAAGGCCGGAAAACCATAATGGATGCCCGTGATCTTCGGGACCTTAGACGGCACTGCATCACATACAGGACTGCTACTGTAATGGAAATCACAACATGGGCTCAGGAATACTTCCAGAAAACATTGTCGGTGAACACAATCCACCGTGCCATTCACCGTTGCCAGCTAAAACTCTATAGCTGCTCCAGAAGCTCAGCCGTTTTTTCTTGGCCAAGGCTCATTTAAAATGGACTGTGGGAAAGTGGAAAACTGTTCTGTGGTCAGACGAATCAAAATGTGAAAACTGGGACGCCATGTCATCCAGACTAAAGAGGACAAGGACAACCCAAGTTGTTATCAGCGCTCAGTTCAGAAGCCTGCATGGAAGCCTGATGGTATGGGGTATGGATGAGTGAGTGTGGCATGGGCAGCACATCTGGAAAGGCACCATCAATGCTGAATGGTATATCCAAGTTCTAGAACAACATATGCTCCCTTCCAGACGTCGTCTCTTTCAGGGAAGACCTTGCATTTTAAAACATGACAATGCCAGACCACATACCGCATCAATTACAACATCATGGCTGCGTAGAAGAAGGATCTGGGTACTGAAATGGCCAGCCTGCAGTCCAGATCTCTCACCCATAGAATACCTTTGGCGCATCATAAAGAGGAAGATGTGACAAAGAAGACCTAAGACAGTTGAGCAACTAGAAGCCTGTATTAGACAAGAGTGGGACAACATTCCTATTCCTAAACTTGAGCAACTTGTCTCCTCAGTCCATGAAATTTAAAATCATTTTGATATGTCATCTATGTTGTATTCTGAATAAAATATTGAAATTTGAAACTACCAGATCATTGCATTCTGTTTTTATTCACAATTTGTTCAGTGTCCCAACTTTTTTGGAATCGGGTTTGTAAAAAAAAATAGAAAAAAGAACATTCCACCGTAATCACAAAGTGTGCTGTGTAGACTTGTGTATATCGATATCAGAGGTGACAGAATAATGGCAACTAGCTGAATAAACCGAACTAGCTATCTCAAATAAAGTGTAGAGAACTAAATTCTGACATCTTGCTATTATTATTCCTTTTGTGTTCTCCAAGTATTTTATTACCTGATGTATGCATTTTGTTTACCAGCCTGTGAGAATCATTAGGCAGAAGCCCGACAGTGTTAGTACACTAGCCAAAACATAGTAATAAATATAAGTTACACACCAAGGGCAAGCAGATGTCCTGGATGATTCACTCTCAGCTGATGTAAATACAAAAATTCTGGCAAAACCAATGTCCAGCTTAACAACATCCCAACAAAGTAACAATACAAATTTGACAATGAGATTAATCAGCTGTATTTACCACATTCCAGTCAAATCAGAGAACTTATTTTATAAATGAGCAAACAAACAAATGGCTATTGTTTGTTCCTGGCCTCACACACACACACTGGCAGCTGGGCAGGGTAACGTGAGGGCAGCTGGGCGGGGTAACGAGGGGGCAACTGGACAGGGTAACGTGGGGGCAGCTGGGCAGGGGATTGAGGAGGCAGCGGGACAGGGTGGTGTGGATGAACAGATCACCAAGGAGGAATTTAGACATAGTAATGAGGAGTCCATCTCCATCTGTAAGTGTTGCAGTAAAGGAAGCTTAAGATGTGCAGGCCACAGATAAAGTTAAGAGTGTAGCTCAGATGGGATCACTGTGAGCCTGAATACTGAAATGGTGGAATCAGAGGAAAATTGTGTTGTGAGTGAAGAAGTTGAAGTCAGTGGTAGTGGTGGAATAACTGGTGCCAGAGAAGACAGGTCAAAAGGTTCGCACATTGTTGATGCAGAAATGAGGGATGAAGACACAATGTCTGAGATTTCTGATGTTGGCTCACAGGCAATAGAAGACATGTACTCTCTTTGAGACATAAATGATTTTCTTGATGTAACATTCAGCAAAGTGGTTGAGATGAAAGACTTTTTCACCTCAACCATGTAGTCGGATGTAGACAAATTCATAGCATCAGCAGTACTATTACAAAAGACAGTGAGCTATGAAGGTCTGTATAAAAAGAAAAGGTTTAGACTGAAAAAGATGGTAACGAAACTAAGAAAAAACAAAGTAAAATAAAATAGTTAAATTGATAATTCGCATCTGGTGTCTTTTGTACTTTACTGTCTCCTTTCTGTCTCTATCGTATTTTACCTCTTTCCCACGGAGATGTTTAAAATAGGAACATTTAACATTAATGGGGGTAGATACAGGAATAAATTAACAATGGTTAAGGAGTTTATAAGTATGAAAAAACTCAATGGTTTTTTTTTTTTTTTTTACAAGAAACACATACTGACACTGATGATGAAGCAGAATGGGAAATGTGGTGGAAAGGGAATATTTCCATGAGTCATGGGACAAGAAACAGTGCAGGGGTTGCAATTTTATTTTCTGAACATGAAAAACAACATTTTAGAGGTAAAGGAAGATAGTTACTAGCAAAAGTAGAATATAAATGTCACAACCAGAGGAGGAAGGAGGTGGACCCATACACAGGATAGCTTCAAAGGAGTGGGGTTTAATAAATGATAAAGACAAATACAGTAAAATACAATGACGAGGACTAAACAATGACTAGACATGACGAAGGGTAAACGTAACTAATGAATCCGCGCTGCCATCGGCAACGCGGCTCACATTTATACACAGGACATTAATGACATAATGAGTTTTATTTAAAAAAGTCCTGGAATAACAGAGTGATGAATGTTGTTATTGTACCCAATGGGTTTTTAAATTATCACATGGTTTTATTAGATATAAATATAAAGAAAACATTGAAAGCAAACTATTATTGGATTTTTATTGTTAAATTATTGAAAGATGTTTCTTTTTGTGAGTTTTTTTTTAACTTTCTGGGATAGCTAGAAAATGAAGAACGGTTCTTTCCATTGGTCTTAGCCAGTGGTGGGATGTGGGGAAAGTCAACATAAAAATGCTGTGTCAGAATTATACATCCTTCTCAAGTACTATGCTGAAAGAAACCACAAAGAGACATTGAACTAATTGAAAGACACGTCATGGACAGCAATGACACCACACAGGGAGATGGATTAACAAAAAAGAGAAAAGAACTCAGCTCCATGTTACAGGAACAAGCTAAAGGGGCACTGATAAGAGCAAGATACTGCTCCATTAAAGACATGGACACTCCCAGTACTTTCTTTTTTAGTTTTGAGAAAAAAAGTGTTCAGCAGGAGAAGATGTGCCATCTTTGTCTTCCGGATGGATCCATCACATCTGACCCAGCAGAAATGAGAAGACTAGCAAGTAACAGACAGTTATACAGTGCTGAGAGCTGTGATGCTGAATCTGCTGAGGACTTACTCAAAGAGCTGCCACAAATACTGCAGACTCAAAAACAGGAATTAGACAGGACCATCACCCTTCAGGAGCTTACAGAGGCTATGTCTCAGCTATCCAAGGGACGATCCCCTGGAAAAGATGGATTACCCATGGACTTTTATCAACATTTCTGGATTTTAATGGGACAAGACTTACATGAGGTTTTATCAGAATGCATGCAGAGTTAAACACTCCCTGTAAGTTGTCGTAGAGCAGTCCTATCACTGCTCCCAAAAAAAGGAGACTTGGGTTCTGATTACTGTATAACATCTTCTCCAAGTGCCTAACTAATAGACTGAAACTTGTTTTAGATTCAGTTATCAAAAATGATCAAACTTATTGCATCCCTGAAAGGCCTATAATAGATAACCTTTTTTTTATTAAGGGACATAATCGATTTTAATCAGCTAAATGAGAATAAACTGGGAATCCTGTCACTTGACCAGAAAAAAGCTTTTGATCGGGTAGGCCATGGGTACCTTTTTAATGTGTTGAAGCACTTATATTTTATATCCTAAAACGTGTGTACTCTGAAGCATGTGTGATGGTTAAAGCAGGGGGAGGTTTAAGTGCCCCAGTACCGGTGACTAGAGGTATTAGGCAGGGTTGTCCGCTTTCCGGACAATTATACAGTCTAGTCATCTAACCCGCACTATGTAGGCTCAGAGCAACACTGAAAGGAACTTTAATACCAAAAGTTAATGGTTATTTTAAGGTGATCTAAGCAGCAATGCGGATGACATTTCTGTTTTTATCACAGAGAAAAAAGACATCACTCTTTTAAAAAAGACCATTGGGACATATGAAAAAGCTTCCTCTGCATGGGAAAACTGGTCAAAAAGTGAAGGGACTGGGAGCACAGAGCAGTTCCACAACTTCCAAGAGGGCTAAAGTGGAGAAGAGATGGACTAAAAATTCAGTTTTTTGGGGTTTTTTTTTTTTTTTTTTTAGGTAATGAACAATTCCAGAATAAAAATTGGGAGGGGCTGCTTGAAAAGGTGTCTGCCCGATTGTCCAAGTGGAAATGGTTATTACAAATTTGTCTTACAGAGGAAGAGTACTGATAGTAAACAACCTGGCTGCCTCAATTCTGTGGCACAGGAGTTGAACTGGTTTCTAACATGCAAAGAAGTATAGTGTGCTTCTTTTGGAGTGGACAACACTGGCTGCATGCTGCAGTACTTTACCTGCCGTTACAGGAAGGTGGGCAAGGGCTGGTAGACATGAGGAGCAGAATCCGTGCCTTCCGGATACAAGCTGCGCAGAGACTCCTATACCACAAAGATGCGGTGTGGGAGAAAACTGCAAATGCCATCCTGAGGAGAGGAGGTGGCCTCAAGCTAGACAAACATCTGTTCTTAATGAAGCTGGAACTGTTGAGCTTAACCAAGCTGACTCCTTATTACAGGTACAGTACGTGCAGAAAGAACTGTACAATTCACTACCAAGCAGCTACAAAATGTACACTGGACAGAGACATGGGACTACTCATGACAGGAGGACCAACATGGAGTTTACGGGACTTCGTTTTCTTCCTGCGGTGAGAATGGAGGAAGAGGACGAAGTCACAGACTCCATTTTATCTTTCAAGACTCCACAGTCGAACTTCTTTAACATGTCTAAGAAAGCCATGTACCAAATAACGGTAAAAGTGCTGCACGACGATTCCTTGAGGAGAAAAAAGTCTCAAGGTGGCCAGGGATGTTGAACCCAGACGTTTTCGTGCGAGACAGGTGGAGGACCCTGTATATACCCCCTGTAGAGAAGCGTACTGCTGACCTGCAGTGGAGGATTATTCACAGGGCGATAGCTACAGACGGACATGCGGCACACCTCAATCTAGTGATGAAGGGGGAGTGTTGGTTCTGTGGGGTAAAGGAAGACCTAGAACACTTGTTTTTAAGATGCCCGAGATTAAAAGGTCTTTTTAAGCTACTCAGGAGCTGAAATACTGCTTCTCGAAAAAGAGAAAACTGGTTTTATTGAACTATCTGATGGGCACAGCTAAACTAGCAGTGTGGATAACACGGAAAAACAAAGGGTTACAAAGACCTACTGTAGATCCAGAGGTTCTCTGCAAGCGGCTAGTAGCAGCAAGGCTAAAGATTGAATTTGCTTACTACAAGCTGACCAGCAATGCAATGGGTTTTAATGAAACATGGTGTATAATGAAACATGGGTTTATGCACAGTTTATGAGAATCAACTTGATTTTAACCTCTGATTTTTCTTTAACCTCTTAGCGGTTGCTTAAGGATATACTTATTTTAAACTGGTAAAATGTCTGCAGCTTTTTTATTTTATCCTTTCCTATTTATTTATTTATTTATTTATTTATTCATATTTTTAAATTGTTTTCAATTATATACTAGGGAAAACCCATAATGAAAAATTGTGAAGCACAAATGTATGTGTCTGGCAAATAACGAATAAAAGTATTGTTAAACCTCTCTCTCTCTCTCTCTCTCTCTCTCTCTCTCTCTCTCTCTCTCTCTCTCTCTCTCTCTCTCTCTCTCTCTCTCTCTGCCTGCTTCTTCCTGTCATTTTGTAGTTTGACTTCTTTTGACATTGTAGGAATTTTGTATTTCCTAGTTAGTTATAAATTGAGTTATTGTATGATGTATGCCTACCAATTTTCTACCAATTTCACTTCAAAGCTTCTGACACACTGCTGACTGTGGATTACTATTACAAGATTGGCAAGAGTGACTCACAGCAACAACAACTGATTATTGTTTTACATGTTTTTTCACAATGACTCCATAATCATGGTGTTTTTATTTATTTATATGTATTTATTTAAAAAAAAGAAAAATCACACAGGTTGATTTAATATTAGACAAAGAAACACATATACTGTATGCACAATGTGTTGTACAGTGTGTCATCTTATATCAGGGATGTCATGCCACTTGTTTCATGTATCATTATTAAGATTTAAAAACAAATGCTCAGGTCTGGGACACATTTTGGACACATTATACCAAGAAACTGGAATCTGAGAACCAGAATTATCTCTGCCCTGTCAAAACACACATGTTTGCTATACAGCAACGATGGATATGATGCTGATTGACACAATTGTTGTAATAGCTTCGGTTAATATTACAGCGATGGTGTGATTATAAGTAGCAAGCAAACATAATATGATGTGTTACTATAGATTAGATTATCAAGTAGTTGTATATTGTAGTTTAATGAAATTGTATTTGCTTGAATGTTTTGGGATTTTTTCAGGTTTTTTGAAACTCTAAATAAAACATAATGAGCATTAATGCCTGTTGTGAATCAATAACAGCGCACTCCTAGCACATTTGCAGTCTTCTCTCTCTCTCATTTGGAATCACTGGTTTGGACATCATTTATAATTGAGCTTCTGCATAGCATAAAAAATTAAATGTGTGGAATGAATTTTTGAAGCACATCCATCTATCCATTTTCTGTACCGCTTAGACTACACAGAGTCACAGGGAACCTGGAGTCTATCCCAGAGGACTCTGGGCCCAAGGCGAGGAACACCCAGGAGGAGGTGCCAGTCCATTACAGGGCACAATTGCACACACACTCACACACAATATGGACAAGACAGCCTACAATTTTAGAAATGATTAGCTGGATTTCTCTTGAATTCCATCAAGTGAATCATCTGCCGACATTAAACACACCGGCCCGCCTATTATCATATGCATATCATACTCACACTTTAACAATATACTACATGCAAGCTTTCACATTCATCATTTCATGCCTCCCTGCTGCATTGTGACCCAGCCTCTGCCGGTTTTAAGTGCACTTCACACACCGGGGCCTCATTAGATTCCACAGTCTGTCCTCCTCCTCCTTTCTCTCTATTAGAATTCAGAGGATTTCACATGCAGTTGTCTTCCTTCAGACTATTTACATCTGCAGGGATTCTAAATGTATTCCATTCCAGGAGGATGAATTTGTTGCCTCTGACAGTGTCACACTTCTGAATTCAGTGATACTGAGACTGATCAATTCTTGTCCATTTTAAATCAAACCACTAAAATTAATTCTGACCTTTTTTTTTTAAAATGTGAACACTGGTCTTGTTTAATAACTTTTGAGCTGCATCTGTAATGAACAGACAGTCCTCCTTGTTACAGAGGTGTGTTTGCCCACTAGGAGCTCTCGTGCTTGTCTCTTACAGGAGTAGACACCTTCCTGAACTATAAATAAGTAATTACCAGGGTATATACCGGGATAAAGGTTATTGTTGTAAATGTAAGTAATCAAAATAATGTCTGTAATAGACTAACGTTATCTGATCTCAGCTGTGTAAAACACCATTGCTTTTCCAATAGAATACTACATGCATAGTGATTGTACCAGTTAGAAGGATGATATTAGATCTCTTTTAGCCATGGCTGTAGTCAATTTAAAGAATTTGGTAGCGTACATTACTAGTCAAGGTTTAGATACATTAGCCAGTATAAGACTACATATTAATCAACCTAAAGATGTTTTTTTTTTTAATATAGGCTTATTGTTTAAATTACAGAAATATATTGAAATGAATATCTCTGTCTCTCTCTCTCTCTCTCTCTCTCTCTCTCTCTCTCTCTCTCTCTCTCTCTCTCTCTCTCTCTCTCTCTCTCTCTCTCTCTTTCTGACCGTGAGTATGGCTGCAATGATGCTTACAACATGCTCATAACTGTATAAATATAAAATGAATGAAGACATGAGTGTGAGTTGAGTGCACATTACTATGTGTGTACAGTACTGTTCTGTATGTGTTTTCAGAGGACAATTGGCATCTGGGGTGGAAATATGTGGCACATTTTGTATCCGAAAATTACCCTGCTGTTGTTACCACATTACTCAAACAATAATTTAGACTTAACGGTTTGTAAATCAGTGTAATATTGGTTTGTCTTTAGGAGCTTTTGAAATTGCTGTACGTACCTGCCTTTCAGTGGTAATATTTACATATTCTGGGTGTTATATTTTTTTCCCTCCACACAAGATACCTGCCTTTCAGTGGTAATATTTACATATTCTGGGTGTTATATTTTTTTCCCTCCACACAAGATACCACCAGAAACTGTGTTTCACTACACTTCCCAGAATTCATCACAATCTACTGTTTGATCAATGCATGACGCATGTGTGTGATGACTAATATTTTGGATACCTTTCTGCCTTAAACTTAACTGTTAAACTGCATTTGCATCTATCTTGACTTACCGTTTGTGATGCTTACAAACATGAACTGATTACACACACCTGGACTCAATCACCTTCACAACACACTCTCACAGTTATAAGGACTCTGAACACAAACATACATGTGTGAAGTATGTGCTCTGTGTCTTCTTGTTTTATTCGTTGCCAAGCCTCTGCTGTATTGTTAGTCTCTCCGTATTTTCTTATCATTTTTTGATAGTCTGTTTACACTGTTTGTTCATCACATGCCTTTAACCTGTTTCATGACTATGACTTTGTCTCATTTGCCTTGACAAGAAAGATCATTGTATGTTTGGACTTCTAAAGATACATGGATGTGATAGCCTAGTGGTTAAGGTGTTGGACTACTGATCAGAAGGTTGTGAGCTCACATTTACATTTCTGGCATTTAGCAGACACCCTATCCAGAGTGAAGACCCTTATCCTTAAATTTCAATTTATACAACTGAGCAATTTAGGGTTAAGGGCCTTGCTCAGGTGCCCCACAGTGGCAGACCTGGGATTTGAACTCATGAACTTCTGATTAGTAGTCCAACACCTTAACTACTTAACTACACCTTGAATCCCTGGTCCACCATTCCCTTGGTTGTATAAAATGAGATGAATTATAAGTTTCTCTGCATGAGGACATCTGCCATATGCTGTAAATATCAACCAATTAAAGACAAGCATTTAGATTTGTTTCTAATCTTCTTTCTGTTAGTTCACCTGAAGTATATGATTATTAGTCCTCAAGAATTCTTGCCCATGATTAATTCTATTTTTAGAATTATATAAGTTCTGACATCCCTGAACAGAGATCCACCACGACCTTGAATACAATATTATTATTCAACTTAACATGAATAAAGAAAGGAATTGAAATGCTTTCTGTGCTTGATCAAGGGTTTTGAGAGCTTTCTGATATCATATATGTTCCTTATCTGCAATAGACACTTTCATATCTGTGAGACATGATGTGACGTTAATGTGATATTTCTGGCCATATATTATTTGACATCATGGAGATTGTTTATGTCAAAATGTCAGAGTGAAATGCAACATGGCATGATCTGAAGTCTAGTTTAATATTTGGACAGATGCCATGCCATATATTTGATTTATTGAATGTGTAAAATTGCCTCGTTTTTGTAGGCATGGATACAGAGAAGAACAGGAACGAGAATGAGCACAGACCCAAGGTTCATCTGGTTGTTTGACAGTCTTTAAAGACTGATTGGGAGAAAGAAAAGGAATGCTCAGAGAAAGAGACTGTTCCTGTGATCTGACCCTCACTCTATTCTATGACCAAAATGTGCCCCAACCAGTGCAGAAACATTTTCTAAGATTGTACATTTTAGTACATTCCTTCTGTATTTCTCCTTTTATAAAAAAAAAAAAAAAAGATTTATTTCATTCTTCTTTTTTAAAATGATTGCTCAACAGACTCCTAGTCATTTATTATCATAGTCATCTTTGGTACACATTTCTAGCCATGGTGCAGTGTGCTCTGTAATTTCAGTAAGTCCACTGAGAGCTCTGTGGTGAGGTTTTTCTTTCTCCTCACTTTCCCTCCAACCGCGATGTAGTCATCATAACCTCCCTGCCTGGCTGATAATGCAGAGCCAGATCAATCGGGTTGTTCCCTGAGGAGGCAGCAGGGGTTTGAGACTGAATGATTGTGTTTCAAATGCAGCAAAGAGGAAAAAAAATCTGAACACAGGACCTACATGCTTCTTTACACCTCTGTTGAATAGTGTAGCGGCATGCTTTTTGTCCCTAGCTACAGAGATTTGGTTAAATTGAAGAGCATTAAAGGAGTGCTTATGTTTCTGAGATAAATGTCTGAAGCCTGAAACATGATGATGGGGAAATGAGGGGGGGAAGATAGAGAGGGGAGGGGGGGGGGGCAGTTGTATTGCGGACTGGATTGGTACAATAATTCAACTAGAGAAGAAACCAGAAATGATCAGCACTGTTTCACTGAACATTAAAATTTAACTAAGGTGTATTATCACTTTGCAGTCTTGTTCCTGTAATGTTGACCATTCGTCTAAAAATATAGAGTCTGATTTTATATAATATAGATTCATAATACTTTTGATCTGTGCACATGTACTTAAAATCATTCATTCATTCATTCGTTACTCTGTGTGCAAGCCGCACAACAGGTAAAGAAGGGACAGATTTACCAATTTGTAATAAAAAGAACATTTATTTAAATCAACTCAGTGATCTGAAGTAATTCAGTGCTGATTTGTGTAGCCTTCTTAAATCTGACCTCACTGCAAATTACCACCGTAAAGACTTAAAGCTAAATTTATTGACAGCTGTGGTTTATCTGGGATGTGTTATTACACCCATAAAAGCTGTCTCTTAAATGATTTTTAGTGGACTTATAGGTTGTTGTTTTTTTTTGTTTAAAAAAAAAAACAATGTTTCTGTAATTAAAAAGATTGTTTTTAATTAATGCAAATCCCAGTAAATTCTTGACTTACAGTATGCCTGAGAGAGCTTGAGAGCGTAGCTGCATTGGGGTAGAATTGTAGATGTTCAGTCAAGGTTCGGCACAGAGACTAGTAAAGCATGTAGGAATAATCATTCAGGATATAATTAGTATCTTTTAATTTAGTATTTTTTTATTTTTTAAAGGAATAGGATAGTGTGTCCAATTCCTGTGGCAGTTCCACCTGCCCTTGTTCTCTGATTGTTCCTCCTGTGTCTACTTTGCTGCTCCAGTGTCTTGTTCTGATGTCACACCAGTCAGCTCATATGTAACACATCAGACACAGACAGAGAGAGAGAGAGAGAGAGAGAGAGAGAGAGAGAGAGAGAGAGAGAGAGAGAGAGAGAGAGAGAGAGAGAAGATCAATGCGCAGACGAACTTTGTACTAAAATCCAAACATTCAGGCAGTAGAATGAACAAAGCAGGAGTCAGAACACAGTGCAAAGAAACTATGATAGTTGAAAAAGGGCTTTGAGATTATCTACTAAGCTTCGGCAACCCTAAATGTTAGACATGGTGGCAGCAACCTAAGTTCTGTTGTGTTTACAGTCGATTATCCAATTTTTTTCCTAATGGTTTTCGGGTAATGTTTAAAAATTGGAAGTCAGGTTACTGTATTTCTTCTTTGCTAGGGTATATAACACATCCTTCAAATATGTTAAGGGCACTTTCATTTTGCTCATGGCTGTTTTCTTGATTATCTTAGAATTATGATTCACGCACGTTTTCTATTGTGCTTTTGCTTGTTGAAAAGTGGTGTCCAGGACGTCACTGTCATTTATTACAAAACTGTATTCTGCTTATTCTGACCAACAACTTTATAAAGCACTATGACACTGAAATACATTAATAAGTCAGTCAATCAGTTACTTAATAATTATGTACATTTTCCCACTCCACTGTACTTGACTCAAAACCCCTTTGGGGTTTTCCCTTTGGCAACACTTTGAAAGGTCAATGGCAATCGCATACACGTCAAGTGGTACATGACACCCAAGGTAGTTCTGGCTTTCAGTAAATCATTATTGCTCTCACTGCAAGAAAACAATGGCTTCACCAATGCAAAGCAATTTTGCCCCTTGTTGTAACTAGGCAGCTTTAGAGCTAATTATCTACATCACAAGCTATCTATTGCAAAATGGCTACGAATGTCTGCTTTGTTGGAAATCATCTTAAATGACCTGATAAGCACCATCTTTGTGTTTTTCTTTTTCCGAATGAACAGCAAAAATAAGTGTCAGTGTCAGAGTTTCACAAATTACAAGGGCTAATACCACTGATTATCTTTTACTTTAATGCCAAAGAGCATCACAGCCAAGATAATACCATCAATAATTATTATTTAAAAGAAAAAAATGGGGGTATAATAAAATAAGGAGCTTTTTCCTGGTAAAAACTGCAAAAAAAAATCACTAACAATATCTATGACCTTTTGGTTTGTGGTATATACAGTATATTGAATGTATGCATGCTATTGTGGTAACATGTTATATCTTAGACGTGTGCACTATTTCACACATTTATGATGATTTTATACTATTTTTTATGTTTTTGTATAAGGAAGAAGAAGAAGAAGAAGAAGAAGAAGAAGAAGAAGAAGAAGAAGAAGAAGCAGGATACAGATCAAGGTTTTGGAAATGATGCACTGGGCCATACCAACTAATATTGATTATGATAACACTTGGTTCCACATCAACACACATTAATTATTGATGGATTTGTAAAGATTTTCCAGATTGATATTGCTAATATATAACACATGCAGTATGTTTATTTCAGGACTGAGAGAGAGCTAAAGTTAGAGCGGTGGAGAAAGAGAAATGTTGAGAGATAATGAGGACGAGACTGAGTGTGAGAATGGAAATGCCTACGATTTACACATTATTGTCTGTATAATGCAGATTTTATCATTGCATCTGCACTTCTCTGGGTAGAGGATAGAGAGACAGAGTGATAAAAATGTACAGACTGTACATCCTGTCAGGAACAGGAGCAATGATTGGTATGTTATTGCTTTAAAAAGCTGCAAGAGTTTAGAAAGTTGGCTCGTTGTTTTTTTTTGTTTTTCTTTTACATTAGATCACCATAGAACCGGATTCGTTAATGCCATGTTATGGTTAACTTCAGAATAATGCTAATGAAATCAAAACAATGCATGTTTTTAAGAAAAACAATGGTTGAATTTGCATTGCGACCCATCAGGTCAAATACAGTCTGCTACTAATTAATTAGAAAAAGTTACATTTACAACTCTGACATTTTCAAATAAAGTTAAAAATTTTGAATAATAAAATAAGAAGAATTTCAGAAACCATACAATGTCATATCATTATATCATTGTCACCTAAATACAATGATATGTCACAGCAAGAAAAAAATCATCATTTACCATAAATAGCCTTTTTCATGACATTCATTGCATGTCATTCACGTTTGACGTTTGTTTTTTTTTTTATATTATGAATATCATTTTTCTCTTTATTTAATTTTCTTTTTGTTTATTTTTAGTTCACTATAGTGGAGTGCTGTGCCATCCATAATTATGTTTTTCAATGCTGGACTATTTAAAATCATTCATAATGACACTATGCGTACTTATAATTTTTTGATTTTCAGGCTATGAGATGAAGGATTTAAAAAAAATTGAAAATTGATTTTTTGTAGCCACTGTATGCAGCCTGAATTAATGTAACACTGTAGTGAGCAGTTAGCCTGACCGTTGCTCTTACTATGCTATATAAGGATATATGCTTTCTATTATTAGTCACATTGAGATTTTTAGCCAAAATAAACTTTTCATCTCTTAGTATTTAACATCTCATAAATATTATGTTTTGCATTAAGGAATGCAAAATGATGTATATGATAATGTAGATATTTATAATGTAGATGATATTTGATGCTCAGTTCATTTAGCTGCTAAATAACTTTGTTAGCTGTCTAAGTATATGGAGCTTTGTGTTAAACATCTACCTGAATGCATGAGAGAGCTCTCCACTCCTCCACTCCACACGGTCATTTAGCTCAATATAAAATATAGAAGATGATTATCATTAGTGGTCCAAAATATGAGATGAATAAGAATGGCCTGTTTCTTTAGATTTTAAACACTATGCAGTCTTGGGGAAAAGAGTGCACCCTCCTGATCTATTTATAGTATAGTATAATAGTCTTCATGTCTATAAGCAAAGAAATAATCTCAGATGACAACAACAACAAAAAGATTTCAATATGTTTTTCTTTACCAACATTCAGAAACAAAGTGAAAAAAAGAAGTACACTTTTTAATTTGGTACAATGTAGAACCATCTTTAGCAACAATAACTTGAAGTAAATATTTCCATAGGAGTTGATCAGTTTCTCCCAACTCTTTCTTGTAACATTGCTTGTGCACAGCTCTCTTACGATCTTATTTTCATCAATGTTCCGCTCTTTTAAATTCTCAGGAAGCCATATGTTTTGTGCACACCTAATGTAATCGTAATTAATGTTTTTTTCCCCTGACCAAGACGGTAATCGCAAACTAACTTAACCCTAACCCTAAATCTAGACTCTTATATTACCAATACAGCATCACAAATAGTGCCAAAACATATGATTATAGTTCTTTACTGGGTTTTTTTTTTTGTTTGTTTGTTTGTTTCTTATTTTTAGTGTGATTTTGAGTATAGCTAGCACAGTCATTTCTGACTCCCATGAGTTAAACAAGGTTGGTGATAATATATTCAACCTTCACAAAATTGTTGCCATAAAGTAAGAAACACAAAATTGCCTCTGTTGTCTTTGCATACTGTAGCAAAAATAAGATTTCTGTTCTCTGGAACTAAGAGACCCAAACATGGTCTAGCATGACAGTTCCCCAGTGTACAAGGCAAGGCCCACATAGACAGGGTTTGCCCAAGTTTGATTGGAAGAACCCAAGTGACCTGCTCAAAAGCCCTAACCAGAACATCACAAGAATGAACAGTAAATGAAGCTAAATCTGGAATTAGATATTTAAAAAGAACATGTAGGTGTCAAGGTCAGATAGCTACACACCTTTAGCTATGTTTCATATCTGCATTTATCCTTCTTTCATATTCTAGCCATTTGAATCCACACTTTAATGGTAGGGTGAGTGAATGTCACTGCACATTTCTGCAGATCCAGCACTGAGGTTGTGATGATTTGGGGTGCAATCAAGCTTATGGCCAGTATTCCATGGACATATGGCTAATCTGGGTGTGGAGGACGATATTTGGAATCAAGAACTTATATGCTAAAAACAGTGGCAGTGCAGAAGTCTCTCTGTGCCTTTTTCTGGCATGATGTGTCATATCTCTGCTATTTCAATCAAAATATTCTGGCAAGAAATTCAAGTTCTTCATGTGCCATTGCCCAGTTCTGAAGTGACATTATTGAGAGTGCAACTGCTGAGTGTGATAGTGCCTGCAGCCAAGCTTATGACCACTATACACCGGCATATGGCTAATCAGAGCAAAGGCAGACATTTTGGCTGGAAGCTAAATTGGAAATCATTGATCAAAGTAAATGAAGAGACACACCTTGCAAGTCATTCTGATAAGAGTTTTGCAACACTGTCTCAAAGAAAGGTTGGAATTGCAAGCTGTTTGCATTTAGTAATGTAGGAAAGTCCTCATGGAGGCTTTGCTATATACTGTAAATGTCTAGTAGTGGATCCATATCCATATGGTCATGCACATTTGATCATAAATACCTTTTTTTGGCGTTTAAGTTCTAGGGCAGAGGTATTTACTGAAACTTTGAGCAAAATCGGAATTAAAATTCCTTCATCTTAAAAGTCTAGATTAGCAACTTAGATAGCTGACAACAGTTACCGTTCAATCCTTAACCATCATGGCTACTGATAATATAAAATAATGCATATCATAATCATACATATTTTCCGTCTGTTTTATTGTAAATGTAGCTTTTTAAGAAAATGATCATTTTAATATTGTAGGGTTAACATTCATTTTAAAAGAAATAGCATGGAATACCTTTCTAGGGAAATAATCTTTTTTAAATACAGTATGAATGCCTGTAAGTGTGGTAAGCTTATAGTGGCATTTGTTTCATTTTGTTGTTGACTTGGTAATTTGTGTCCCATTCAGCAATATGTCAGCATTTTACTCCCACACAATAAATGGCGTTTTTGGGCTGTTGGACTAGCCAGAGAATGGACTAGCTCCCTGACACACCTTTGATACTGAACTTTGATTTATTTTACTTGTTCTCATAAACACATTGAATGTACGGATCAGACCATGAAAGCCTGTAACAGTGCTTTCTGACCCAATGTATAAACTTACAGAGAGCAAAAGTATAGCAACATTAGAGCATGTATTAATGCTCTACCCTACTGAGGTCCATTCCTCCTTTTATTTATGCATTAAAGATTTTCTTCTAGAGTACCAGAAACTCAAACACATCCCACACACATAGATGGGTGTAAATGTTGGATGTGTTCATCTGTGAAAAAGGTTTTTTAATTAGTATCCGGATGTGAGATATTTTTTTCAATAGTTTCTTGAAAGAAAGCTGTGGATTGATTTTTATTGAAGTGGTTCCAGTTAGTGTTGGGATCAATTTTCTTAGCAATGGTTAGTACAGCGTTCAGAGTAATGACATTTACATTTTAAAGTGTGAAACTGACTAGTGAAAGGTCACTTGATATCCAAATTGATGAGGACATCAGATGTGAGTAGTTCATACAGTGTGATATACAGACTGTGTGGTTGGCTATAAACAACATCATATCTGTGTTGCTGGAAAATATTTCTGTCAGCTTATTCCATCTTGTGCATTTTTGCTTTGTAATTATGCTGAATTGCTTATGAATTGGTATTTGATGTCACCGAAGATGCGGCTGTACAGATTACGCATCCAGAAGTCATCCTGCAAACGACACAAAATGACAGAACTTAAGCGGCTGACGCGAGGTGTCATTTCAAATGAGATTTCAAAGCTCTTACTTAGTTTGGGGCACTAGCTGGTGACAAAATGCTATTTCATCATCTTGGTCTGCAAAATAACTTGACAGTATTCATTGTTTGAAAAATGGGTAGAACATCACAAGGCCGTATTTATGTTCAACAAGTTACATGAGCCTCTGAGAGCCTGTCTGACAAAAAACTGTGAATCATTTTCAGGTGATTCATCTGTTAAAACAAATCACCTTTTCACTCCAATTCATTCAGCAGTATTCATTCATTAAAATGCTGCTTAAAAAAACATTCCACCAGTATTCTCCTGAAAGAAGATTTGTGTGAGCTGTGTGTCTGGAGCAGATCAGGATTTGATAGAATGAAACTAAATTACTAATGTTGTCTGTGCCACATCAGCCAGGTTTGGAGTACATTTACAACCGCCATGAAAGAAGAGCAGACAAAAAGTGAAGGCTTTTGAAATCAAACATTGTCACTGTTTCATTCCACTGCTGGACTTCCACAAATGAAGGCATGAATCACAGAACACAAGGATATTGTCTCCAGTCTCAGCTCTTTACCGCCACACAATGTGAACATGCTGGACATAACTCTGGCTGAGAAACAAAAACATCTGTATCCTGATGTTGTGACAGATGTGAGTTGGACCAATGAAACTCCTGTACGTGCAATAAAAAAAAAATCCTACTAAAACAGTTTCAAACGACTTTGAATCCACACATTACCTCCAGTTTCCACCATAACACGGTGAAAGATTTTTCAAGAATTAACTACAAGCAAACTCCACAGGAAAGAGTACCAGTTTAACAGACTAAATCTGTTCAGAGGAATATCAAGGTGAAAGCCAATGAAGTACTGGATGTCTGCCGCAGGAGGGGGGAAAAATGTCTGGTTTTATCTGGTTTTATGTGCTAAAATAAAATCGTATACTTTTCCTTATTTCTAGCATGTTATTGTAATTATGTTCATTAGAGGTGGCATGAATGCCTATTAACATTATTAACATGGCAAGATTAGCATGGCAAGATAAGATGTTCTCAATAACACCATGACAAAATATATGTTTGTCAGACAGTTTAACTTTAATTAGAATTTTTACACGAATTAAAAAAAATTAACAAAACAGTTCCAAACTTTTATTTACATTTATGACTAAAGAGCAAACTAGAGGCAACAGTGGCAAGAAAAACTCACCCTCAGCAGGGTGACACTGGAGAGTGTGATTGTAAAGTATTTATTTTCTATAAATGTATAGAGACAAATTCATTTGTTAAACCATTAGCTTTTGAGCACCTTTAAATTTGTCATTTAACATAAATTCCTTCCTGCCTCTGAAGCCATCAGTCATGTCCAGTGATGCACAAAACCGACTATAGCAACAGGAGTTCAATCCACTTTCATGGTCTCCAGGTGGTACTATCAACAGCAATCCCATATATTTCTTTAAAGATTTTCCAGAATGAATTCCTGGCTACATTATTCCATACTTAAACCCTTAATAAGCTCTTAATAAGATTTTTGCTGGGCTGCATTCTGACCTACCGATTGCAAGTGATTCAAACGCATGTCAAATAGCATAAGTCTGTATGTTGGAAACAAAGACTGTGGAGTTCAGCTGCTATTATAGATAGTGTAGTATATACAGTATAGGAAATTTAATACGTCAGACAAACGTACACAATACTCTGATGACAATGGACCAGTTTGACAAACTGGTAGTCACTACTCTTTTTCAGAAATTAATCAAAATTTTGTTGTTTCAATTAGTGATACATCAACACCAAAATTTGTATTGGTTATAAGAGCTTCCTGTTCGGGGTTGCCACAGCAGATCATGTGGTCCACATATTAGATTTGGCACAATTTTTGCCATTCCTGGTGCAACCCTCCCATTTTTATACAGGTTTGGGTTCAGTTATAAGACTGATTCTGTGCTTAATTAAGTGACGTGACATACGGCTAAGTATGGTGACCCATACTCAGAATTTGTTCTCTGCATTTAACCCATACAAAGTGCACACACACAGCAGTGAACACACACACAGTGAACACACTGCGGCACCCGGGGAGCAGTTGGGGGGTTCGGTGTCTTGCTCAAGGGCACCTCAGTCATGGCTGGCCCGAGACTTGAACCCACAACCTTAGGATTACGAGTCAGACTCTCTAACCATTAGGCCACGCCTTTTTTTTTCTTTTCTTTTTTTTTTTTTCTACCCATCCTTCTACTAACAAATGCTTTAATACCAACCTCTAATACCATGTGATACTTTATACTTGATACATACTAAACATTATGCTACATTACACATAAACTAATAAAACATTGCATGCTATTTCAAGCAGTATCTTAATATTATAATAGAGCGTGTCCATAGCATTGCCAGTGAATGTAGATATTAAAAATGATCATAAGGTGCTGTGTATTGTGCACACACAAAGGTATTAGTGAATCTGGAGCAGGGAGTGCAGAGAAATGGTAGCAAGTGAAAAGGCTTCAGGTCTGCATGCTCTGACCGCTGATGCTCTCTATTCTCTCTCTCACAACAGTCTACACTTTGCTAGAGTCAAGGTGCAATTCACAGCACCGGCTTGCACTCATTTTCACTGAGGTTGGCTGTCCTTGCACTCTCTTCTGTATAAATGCCACAACATCTTCAACAAAACACTCAGGACAAGGAGATAATTACTAGTAGGACATTGTAGCAACCAACATAAAGCTTAATAAGATCTTTCAAGACAGCCCCGATAAACATTAATTGAATTATTTTTTATTTATGTATGCTACCAAGGTCGTTATTATAGTGTATTTTGTTACATAAATTATAATGTTATTGTAAAAACGATTTCAAATGACAATTTCCTTATTTAATGTGATCACAAATGGTATCTATAATGTTTGGGATTGAGCTGAGATAAAGACAATTTAGGTGTAAAGGATGTTTAGGTATTTTTTTCTATAGTGCTTTTGAACTCCATGATGCTCGGTTTGACCCAGTACCAAAGGGTGCAAAGAGTGAACATAACACAAGGGTTAGTTTGAAAAAATGGAATCCGTGGATGTCTAGTTTTACACAGTGACCTGAGATGCACCATAACCTTTAACAGGGAACTATGTCCGAACAGTAGGACAGCTGGACTCATAAGCATCTGTGCTAGTGACTGGAAGCTGGTAAGTTCAAACTGGATACCAACCAAAGCCACTGTTGGGACCTTGAGAAAAGTATTAGCTCTACCTCTCGGTTCTATTCCTGAATTGTATCTTGGCTTAGTTGTAAGTTGCTTTGTAAAATAGAATTTGCAGAATGAATAAATGTAAATGTTATTCATGTACAGTTCCTTAAAAGAGTCAGGGCCTCATGAGAACAATACCTAGGCAAAGTCAGCAGTTGCGTTGCTGTAGAGGAATACCTTTTAAATCTCTTAAAATCCTGTAGAGGAAAGAAACGAAGCTGGTTGTGCAAGCTTCACTGAGTTATTTCTCCCCAAGGATCTCTTATAGCTTCTGCCTTTCATTGCAAACTGCATCATCCGGGAGCAGTCTGTACTGTCGCTCTCCTCCCGGGTCGTGAGTCAGAGCTCTTTTCACCATCTGTTAGTGCTGCTACCTTGAGAGATACTTGAATATATCTAATATTAGCGTTTTTTTCCCCCTGTTCTCACCCAGTGTACATCCCGTTGGACAAGGTGTCCCGGGGATAGCCATCTGTCCAAGCAACTCTGTGCTTGGGTCCCATGTCACGCGGTGTAGATGTACTCAAACCAACACAGTGCTCTTGACCTTGCCTTTTCACTCATAAAAATAAAATGCAGCCCAGAGCACTTTCAGTGAGTGCGGCAAATTAACCTCGATTCCTGACCTGTGTTTTTGTCACATCTTCAGTGATTAGTGCTAATTTGTTTTTAGACATTCTACTCACTAAAGCTGGTGGGATTTATCAGCTGAGGACATTTTTCCTTTTCTATCAGCTTGAGATTTATGTTTGTAGGGAAGACAAACCATACAGTGTTTGCACCAGATCATCAGTTAATGGTTTTTGTATGCATTAAATAAGCATTTAATGTTATTAAAGTGATTATTATTTATTATTATGATATATGAGTAACTGCATTAATACTCATTCTGGAAAGTCAATGAAAGTGTGTGTGTCTGTGTGTGTGGGGGGGGGGGAGGGTTGTGGTAGCTCAGCGGTTAAGCTGTTGGGCTAGTGATCAGAAGGTCATGGGTTTGAACCTCAGGTCCACCAAGCTGCCACTGTTGGGCCCCTGAGCAAGGCCCTTAATCCTCAGTTGCTCAGTTGTAAGTCACTCTGGATAAGGGTGTCTGCTAAATGCCGTAAAGGTGTGTGTAGGTGTGTGGGGAAAGAATTTCAGCTATACAGGAATCTGGATCTGGCTCATTTACTGTTACTGTTAGCATCATGGTAAGTATCATGTTATTGTTATCTTGTTTCATCTCGAGAAAAGCTAAAGCAAATAAACGAAAAGGCGGATATGATCATCAACACATCAACGGTATGTTAACCAATTATGGTGTCCTATTAGCTGGTTCGTATTCAAGTTGAATTTTGTACACTTTTGTATTTGTGTTTTGTATTGGCGGATATGATCATCAATTTTGTACACTTTCTTATTTTATAAGCCTTTTATAAGCGAGATTGACAGTTTTTTTAATAAAACAAAATAATAAAAATCTGATTCATAAATTTCTGAAGTGATCTGTAGAGATCTGTGCTGGCTGTTTGATCACAATTGTTGTTCTCTGTGAATTCTTATCGTGTGAGGTGTGAGGTTTCCACAGCAGCTGTCAGTAGAGCACACATACTGTATGAGAACCTGTCTTAGGGAGTAGGTTGTATTATGTATAATATATCAGTAATATATGCCCATTTTCATGCAGGCAGCACAATAAATGACACATCTGGTATTCATGGAGGTCATCTCTGCACAGCATGTTGAACCAAATGATGCGACAGGAGAAGACCGTCTTCTTACGGTCCGTCAGCCAAATGCAGGAATCTGACGCCTTAGATTACTTAGATGAAGGTTAAAAAAAATTCTCAGTCTTTTTTCAATCTTGAACTGTCCTGATTCAGTGAGCCTGTGCCCAGTGTAGCTGCAAATTTCCTGTTCTAAAGAGTGGAGTCTGATGTGTTCTTCTGCTGTTATAGAACATCCACCTTCTGTTCTGTGTGTTGTGTTTTTGTTTCAATGCTTTTCAGCTTACATGGTTGTAAAGAGTGCTTTGTTGAGTTACTATAGATTTCCTGTTAGCTCAGACCAGTCTGGCTATTCTATTCTGATCTCTTTAATTGATAAGATGTTTCTGACTGTTTCAGTGTTTTCTTGTGTTTGCTTTATTTATGTTACGTGCTTTGAATTGGTTCCTGTCTTGTCTCCACCCCTGTATTATCTCTGGGTAAGTCTGTAACCTAGTTAACCAGTGTTAATGTAAAGCACTTTTGTATGTCACTCTTGATGAAGATGTCTGCCAAATGGCGTAAATGTCCGTTACCCTCATTTATCTCACCTGTTTTTACTTTACTTCATAATATACATATGTATATAAACCCTTATGTGTGATGTGTCAGGCATAGTCTCTTGTTCTCTGTATGCAAACCTGGTTTCTGACTTTGCCCTTGTACCACTGTTTGCCGATCGTCTGAACCATGCTTGTTTTTCGACCCTAATTTTGCCTCATGTTTGAAATGTCTAATAAATCATTTCCACCTGAACCCACGTCTGTCTGTGCAGTCTGTCTCTGTCTATGACAATTGCATGGTTAAGAAAAGGCATAGCCGGTCTGGAAAATGTACATGAATTTTAATAAAATGCAAATGCATGATAAAAACAAAGATAAAAACACTACAAATATGATGAGTTTGCACTATTTGCTATATGGTAATTCTAACCAAGAAATGTATTTGCACATATGCTGGAAAATTCGACATGTCAAACTATAGCATTTTGCGCTTTTAGATATGCACGGTTGTTTAGATAGGTTTGACTTTGTTATAGCGATATGAGTCCTGTGTCCTACTTTGCTCACCCCTGAATCTGACACTGCATTGTGTTATTAAGATGGGACACCACACCAGGTGGGTACTAACAAAAACCCATGGGTGGAGAAACTGTATGCTTCAAAACAATAGCACAAAATAATAAACTCTAATTTACTGCTTTTTTAGCTTCAGGCATCTAGTTGTAAAGAGAGGCCACAGATCCAACCCCAAATACCCTGTGGAAAGGATGCATACACACACACACACACACACACACACACACACACACACACACACACACACACACACACACGATATAATTTAATATATTTGTTTAGCACTTTTATCAATTCACATTGTCTCAAAGCAGCTTTACAGAAGTATAGAAACAAAATAGTTTAAAATTAAGTTACTGTTTAAACAGGAGGCGATGGTGGCAAGGAAAAACTCCCTGAGATGATATGGGGAAGAAACCTTAAGAGGAACCAGGCTCAAAAGGGAAATCATCCTCATTCATATAAATGTAAAAATGTCCTTTCTACAACAGTTTGTAGTTGGGAACTAATATGTCAGAGCAAATTCCAAGTTCACCACAGACCCAACACTAAATTCTTCCTGCCAAAGTCTTCATATGATTGCCGATGAAGACTCGAACATAAAGCTGACTGACACAACAGTTGTTCAAAGAAGGCGTGACAGACTCTGGGTGGCCCCGCAATCTACAGCAATCCCATAACTCATGGGTTGTCCATGCAGATCAATCCCCAGCAGAGTGCACACCAGGCGACGGGACTTCAAGCAGGCGTAGGGCGTCAGGATTGATGAAGTCTAGGAACTCAGAACTAGGATGAGTCTAGGATGATCAGACTAGGAACTCAGAACACTGGGAGCTTGGGAGTGTCATGTGTAGCTCGACAGAGAGAGAGAGAGACAGTGAAAAAAGCAGGGGTTGGGAAGGGGGGATGTTGAAAAAGAAAGATATTAGTTATGATTGTAATCATGTGATATCTAAAGACAATACAGATACTTTATGACATATAGAACATGTATAGTGTTATAAAACTATAATCACTGCTCTCTTTCCATAGTATTTCTTTTCCCATTGCAATGAAAAATTATTATGATCAAGATTTAGGCATTTTTATTTTTCCTTTCACAGTCTCGTTGTTCATATTTCTCTGTCCCATTTAATGCCCAAATATTGTATGTTCTATCAACATCAGTTTTCATGCCAGATTTCTTGTTTATACCACTATCACTGATGGAACAGTACTGAGAAGCAATTTTTCCAGGATCAAGTCTAATTGTGCATTACTCTGAACTGCACAGTCTATCATTAATAATTCACTACATATTTGATGTTTATATATTCAGATATTCTGTTAAATTTCCATTGTCAAGATTTCCAGTGAAGACAGAAGCATTAGAAAATGGGCAGCTGTCACGTATCAGTCAATATGAGATGGTTTTGAACAGAGTTTGTCTCCAGATGGGTTTTGATTTGGATAAATAGCTCCTAGAACAGCTTGTTTTACCATCACATGTAATGAAAGCCACCCCAGAGAAGACCAGAAGAGGATCTCTGCCATTTCCAGAAGCGATCACGGGTTATCCAATCTGAGGCCATTAGCTCAGAGCCCTCTACTACACGGCTTTGCCTTCAGCAGATTAAAAATTAAGCAGTTTGATATCTCAGGCTGTGTCATAGAAAGCAGAGACTCCCGATGCTCGGGTGATGTCAGAAACCCAATCATCCACAAAAATGCTGAAACAGCTTGAAACAGAAGGGTAGGTCAACTACTAATTATAATTATTAACAAATCCTTATGAAATGGCTATAACTTTACCACAGAGGAATATGTTCTTTGTTTTTACACTTGATTTCATCAACCTTCTGTAGGAAATATTTCACAGAACTGCGGAAACCTGAAAGATGGCAGCAGCAATGTATTGATTACATTGTGAACTCAGAGCTGTGGCCTTCTTAACTTCCAAATATATTGGCTTTGTGTACTGTACGTAGCTTCTGTCACTGGATACAAGAACTCTAAATCCAACTGCTTTTTTGTATATAATATAGTCCATTTTCTAATGTGACATTCTATATTTTCACTTCAGATTATTTAAAATAAATGACATCAAATATTTTTTTTACACAGTGTTCACATGAAGGCCAGAAGTGAAAACACCTTAAGGGAAAAAGCCGTTATTTATTTTTAAGATATATAGATTGCAGCACAGTAAAAGTCTTTCTTCACATATCACTGCTTTGGAGGTTGGGCTCAGAGTCAGGGCCAGCCATGATACAGCAGCCCTTGAGCAGAAAGGGTTAAGGGCCTTGATCAGGGGCCCCTCAGTGGCAGTTGGGCAGTTTTGTGGCTTAAAACCTGACTTTCTGTTCAACAACCGAGAGCCTTAACCATTTGAGCTATATCTGCCCATATGGCCTCTCTGTCAATACCATTATCAGTTGTATAATTCAATTGTACACATTTGAGAATATTGCAGCTTCAAATCCCAGTGATTGAGTTTTATCAAATACTATTATTACTATTATATTATTGTATTAAGAAATATAATTAAGTTTGTTCTGGGTCTTGGCATTTGGATGTTGCGAACATCTATAAAATAATCTATCGTCCTTCATAATCAGTTATTTATAACAACCTGTTATTTGATAAATAAGCATTTTACAACGGTTACAATTCAACACTTAATTTATATTAAATAATGTGACAATCAGTATTCATGTTACAGGGTCATGGGGCTGTCATGGGATTAATCAGGTAATAGTGTTGATCTTCATTCATTACATTCATTGTATTTATAAAGCACTTTCATTTTCTGTAAGTTCTTTCTGTATTTTTTACAGAAGAGTTGAAATAACAGTTCAGGTTAAAAGGGTATTTTTTTATGAGACAAACAAAACAAAAAAAACACCACACCGGGCCCACTGTAAAAATCCAGACCCAAATGCAATGATAGAAGGCAGACAGGGGTTGTATTAGGATAATTACTAAATTAACACACAGGGAAACACTAGGGAGAAAACTAAGCAACTATAAAACACAAAACAGGACACGCAAGATAACAGGTATAAATAGTGGAGGTAATCAGGTAAAGAACAGTGAAGTGAATGTGTAGAGGTGGGAACGGGCTAAGGATCAGGTGGGGCAAACAAACATAAAAACACAAAACATAAACAAAAGCACATGGCATAGGACATAAACATAAATACAGGACAATTGTCTAAGCTGTCCATGGCACCCATGTAAAGACCACCTGCTGCAATCTGTGGTGTCCATGTTTCAACTTTCAAATTTATTTGAATTGTATTCCTAATACAGCAATATCCCATGGCTTTAATGTTTTTATAAGCACTATTTGTGTATATGGTGCATATGGTAGTTGGTGGCAGGATTGATGTATATAAATCTGATGTGTTCTTTATGAGTGTATGTGTCATGTGTTAAAGCAGATTACAAAAAATTTTAATATGAAACAGCAGTGTATGGAATATATAGAGAAAATAAGGGCTTAATACAGAACACCAGGACACAATAAGGAAACACACCAATGATGGACAGGAGAAACAAACAAATTGACATACTGTATAAATGAAGGAAGGTTAAAGTGTCAGTTAAAAGCTTCCCTGAAGTGTCAGTAATACTAACCTTGTAGCACAAAAAAGCATACATCTAGCTCTAAATATCTATTTGTGATAGAAAGAAACTTTTTTAGTTATGTATATATCTTTAAACTGTACACCTTGACTAAGTGCCCAAGAAGTCACTTCCTGTAATTAAGTTGATGCATGAGATAGAACTAGTTTCACCCATCTGAGAATGACCTTAAATCTTAAGACACTCTACTTTTGACGAAGCTGCCAAGGTCACACGTTAAGATCCAACCTTGTCTTCCTTCCATCTCATTAGCATCACTGTGTAATTTCACTACAACAGTAAGAAAATAAAGCTTTTCCTCATTTGCTCTCTATGCATGAAGGAAAAAGGCAGTACATTCTTGCCTCGTGTCTTCTTAATTGATTCCTCTAGAAGACATTGATTGTCTTCAAGCTACTGTATGTTCCTCCATCAGTGCAGATCTTCTGGTCCTAAAGACATTTTTTGCCTGGAAACTGAGGCTCTCCTGATACATACTGTCAGTCTGAAAACCCTGACAGATGTGATTCACTCAAGAAAAAACTGCCCGATGCCCTTGTAAGATGTCAGAGGTAGTTGTAGCTTTTAAAGTGCGAGTGTTTCACAGCAAAGTGAAGTACAGATCACTGAGATCATGTTCAATTTGAAAAGTTTGTAATTTATTGGCACAAATGTCAACACAACTAAAATATAAACTAAATACTGACAGTTACAAAGTGCTGGCACTCTTCCATAAATGTTACATAAATGTATTTGTATAGAAAGCTTCAACATGATAATACTTTATTGAATCGATTTAATAATAGCTTTGGATTGTGTGGATTGGCCGCTGCACCAGCTCCTGTGAATGATCTGTTACTATAGAAATGATAATGTATTAGAACAAATGCATTAATATAAATGATATATTGTATTACAGCTGGCACTACAGCTGACAGGACATAATAAAAACAAATAAACCAACTAATCATCCAACCAATCTTAGCCAAGGATTCAACAGCACGGTGTCTCTAGAGAGTTATGATTTAACAAGAGGTTGTTCTAGCTGACTGTTACAGATATGACTCTACGTATTTGATTCTGGACCTAAATAATTTACAAACTAAATTCTCAATTTTGGAACAAATCGGTGCAAAATGCTCACTTAATGTACAAAGACTACAATATAGTAGACATTACAGTTAAGATTATGTCTTCAAATTGCAAATGTATTTTTTTAAATTCTGTTTTCTACTGTATCTGTTTATATATAGCCTATCACGCACACGCACACGCACACACACACACACACACACACACACACACACACACACACACACACACACACACACACACACAAAACACACAGACACAGAGGAAATAGTAAATTCTGTTCTAGGTCTACATTTTCTTCTTTGTGACGCTCAGTTGCTGTTTTTCACTCACTGAACAGAAGACTGAACTCTGACTACAAGCCTGTCAAGTTTTCTTCCATTTTTCTCAGCAGACAGAACAGATTTTCCTCTTCACTGCTTTCTCTCTGTTTCTCTCTTTTTTTACATACTGTCACAGTCTCGGCTCCTTAGTTTTCGTTTTCCATCTTACTTCCAGTTTATCCTAGTATACTTTGAAATAGGCCAGACTGTATGTTTGGTGTGTGTGTGTGTGTGTGGTTTTACTTTGTGAGTATTAAAGCATTAGTTTGAGGCATGAAGATTCTACAAGTTGTTTTTCTCCTAATCAAATCTCTGTCCTCATTTTGTATTATGTTATTTTGCATTTATGTCCATTTTCGGTGTTTGTTTCTGTTTTATTTACGTCTTTATTAAAATTCAAAAGCCTGTATATATACACATACATCTAAGCACAAAAAAATATTTCTTTAATTATATTTTCTCATTTTATATTCCATTAAAAATTAAGAAGATATATAAAATCATACTTAATGAACGTAAATTCATTTATTCATTTATTTTGACAAATCAAAATTTATATCACAGCCCTTTAGTCACCCCGTTTTCCTCAACAGCACTTTTAATTAAGACATGAAAGAGGGTTGGCTGATCCCCTTACTGCAGTATAAAGAAGCCTTTGATGACTCAGTGTCTGAGCCTGTAATGAAACTCCTGATGTGATGTGTGTGTGTGTGTGTATGTGTGTGTGTGTGTGTGTGTGTGTGTGTGTGTGTGTGTGTGTGTGTGTGTGTGTGTGTGTGTGTGTGTGTGTGTGCGTGTGTGTGTGTGTGTGTGTGTGTGTGTGTGTTTCGCTTTAATTGAATGGTTAACCCAATCCGCCCTGATGCAAAGGTTCAAAACAACCGAAGCGTTTGCACTTGACGTCAGGGGTCATGGTGAGGGAGTGGGGGCAATGCATTTGTCAGGGACAGATGTCATTCCAGGAGCATTATTGAAGCTCACATTGTTTCCCATCTGTCCAGTTTTTCAAGCCAATCGCACATCATTGACTAATCATATATGTTGGATATGTGGAGCAAAACTCCCCTCTTCTCTCGTAATCACTTTATATCACTGATGTCATGTCTGTCTGGCTGTTCAACCAAACAATGGGAACATATATGGCAATTAATTAAAGTACGGCATTGTAATTAATAAATGACATGAAGCAATTACACGATGCAAATCAGTTCATTTCCTTGAAAACAAAAGCCTTAATTTATGAGTACATTGTGTAACTGTGTTAGAATCATGCACACTTTCCAAACATATCAGACATGAGCATCTCTGCTTAGATCATTACTGAATATAAGTTCATACCAGACATACATATATGTATATATGTCTCTATCAAAAATGTCTACATCCATTGTCACTAGACATTGCTTACAAGAGGACCGGCTTATTTTCAAGTCTGAGAATGAGGTGGGTGCAGTGGCTTAGTGGCTCTCATTTGCCTCACTCCTTTGAGGTTGGAAGATCAATTTCCACCTCTGCCCTATGCACACTGAGTTCTCCACTTGTCCCTGTTGTTTCTTCCAGGTACTCACATACTATGGACAATTTAGAAATGCCAATCAGCCTACAACACATGTCTTTGTACTGGGGAGGAAACCAGCATAGCCATAGGAAACCTCTGAGGCATGGGGAGAAAGTGAACACTATCTCCCAGGGTAGAGGTGAGAATAAACTCTAACCCTGAACATGCTAGACAAAAAGCTTCCACTTTAAGAAAATGTTCCACTTTTCTTAACACCTCTTATATTCTTAGACTGCTTTACCATGGCATGATATTTTGACTTGGGTAACTTGTGTATAGATGTGTCAATGCATTCCTGTTTAAAAAGATGTTAGTTAGATATTACTATCTAATAATATTGTGATTCTTACAGGCAGACAAACTCATGTCCTCGATTTACGGACTGTGTTCACTCTGTGATTGTGTGATGAGTTGCTGGTTTGATATGGGGCGCTTTCTCTCTTCTATATTCTCTAAAACATACAGGGCCTTAAGCACAAGGTTCCTCCTTTATAAAGATCTAATAGGATAATAGACATTTCACTAAAGAGCTAGTATGAGGTGAGACACACAGCATCGTAATCTGACTCATAACTTGCCACAGTCAATCATATCCGTGTCCAATATCTGCCGAAAACACAAACATAACAGTCCTCAACAGAGTAATCTCTATTACATATCAGTTTGAGCTCTATTTTCTTTTACATTTATATTTATACAGTAGCATTTGGCAGAGCATGAACGAGCACTGAAATTTCATTTTTTTTTTTTTATTTGTTTTAGTCTTTAGTGATTTTTGACTCTTCTTCATCCTAGCTGTCAAAATGGTAGGCATGCTTTTTTGTTCAAAATAAAGGCTAAGAGCATTTGTTATGCAGTTCATACAGCACCGCTTTACACTGTGTGAAAGTTTAAATAAATATATAAAATTAATATAAAACATAACCAGTTATGCTTGAAATATATTAACTGTTTAATAAATACAAAAAATCTTGATCCACTTGCATGAACAATTTCTGACAAGTATATTAGGTGTCAAAAAGAAGACATCTGGTTACACAATAAAAATTATAAGACTGAGTGTCTTATATCAGTTTTCAAATTAGTGTTACTGAGAAGAAGATGTGGACATGGCAGCAGTGGTGAAAAAGAAAAAAGCAACTATACAAATTATACAAAACCAGAACAAACACAAAGAGCCTTGGGATGTTTCTGAATACAAATCATATAAGGACTTTTTGGAAAGTCTTTTTTCTTCAGCGTTATAAATGAAATATTGTCCTACTCTATTGTTATGTTCCAACTGAAATTATAATTTAAAAAAATGATATGATATGTAATGTGATGCCAATTGGTACGTAAGACACTTAAGAGGGTAGGAATCTCTTCACTTTGTTATTCTGTCATAGCAAATTATTTTCTAGCTGGCATTTTAATGCTCAACATCACGAGAGAGGCAAAGTCACTGTTCAAATTTGAATCAAATCTAATAAATGCTGATATTGTGATATTGTTTGTCAAACGGATAAATGAAGGGCTTGTATGACTGTTGAATTAACACTGAATTAAGTGCTGATTTTGCTAAACAAATCATCGGTTCAAATCTGTTACAATATATTGTATTGTTTGTTTCTTTCTCTGTGTTAACTGGCTAATTTAGCAAACGCGTGGTGTTAGCATTTAACATTTAGCATGTTACCAAGCGATTTAGTCACTTTTTTATGGTGGCTGAGAAGTGCAAAACACATTGACAAATCCGAAAACAAATGAACAAATCCGAAAACAAATTAACAAATCTGAATACAAATCCGAATATACATTAACAAATCCGAATACACATTAAAACAAATCCGAATACACATTAAAACAAATCCGAATACACATTAAAACAAATCCGAATACACATTAACAAATCCGAATATACATTAAAACAAATCCGAATACACATTAAAACAAATACGAATATACATTAACAAATCCGAATACACATTAAAACAAATCCGAATACACATTAAAACAAATCCGAATATACATTAACAAATCCGAATATACATTAACAAATCCGAATACACATTAAAACAAATCCGAATATACATTAACAAATCCGAATACACATTAAAACAAATCCGAATACACATTAAAACAAATCCGAATATACATTAACAAATCCGAATATACATTAAAACAAATCCGAATACACATTAAATCAAATCTGAATATACATTAACAAATCCGAATACACATTAAAACAAATCCGAATACACATTAAATCAAATCTGAATATACATTAACAAATCCGAATACACACTAAAACAAATCCGAATACACATTAAAACAAATCCGAATACACATTAACAAATCCGAATACACACTAAAACAAATCCGAATACACATTAAAACAAATCCGAATACACAACGACAATTCAGACAACCCGGGAAAGGTTGGTATCGTTTGTGAATGGAAACTTACAGATATACAGTACAGGTATGGAATCTTATGTGTAATGTGTAAAGTTCTCCGTTTAAATAGAAGAAAATAACAGAATTAATCCACAGTCATCCATTCCATCCATCCATCCATCCATCCATCCATTCAATCTTTTCCTTGCGGCAGACTGTTGAACTTCATGTATACCTTGAGTGACAGGTGTCTTGTCCAATGATCGGTAAGTGTTCCAATCACAAACTATAACAACCTCTTCCGGGTTGTCTGAATTGTCGTTGTGTTTTCGGGTTTGTTAATATGTTTCGTGCAACGCACAGATATCTATACACCTATGCGTGCAACGATTCAGACAACCCGGAAGAGGTAGGTATAGTTTGTGAATGGATAATTACCGATCATTGTACGAGACACCTGTCATTCAAGATATACAGGTGAATGAAAGGGGTTTTGTCCGATGATCGGTAAGTTTCCATCCACTAAACTATACAGTACTATATACTGTACTACACACTATACTCTCACACTATATACTGTACTACATGTTGTTTTGTTTTCGGATTTGTTGTTTTGTTTTCGGATTTGTTGTTTCTGTTTGTCTCTGCCTTACTTCATTATGCGTGAGATGAATTCACACGCTTTCACATCACAGCATTTATTACTTGTGTAGTTTTCATTCTGAGGTTCAGTTTCAATGGACTGATGGATGTTAATATTAGACCAGTAATAAGAGAGCTGAGTTACGTCTGTGTAATAGGTTTCTAAAACAGAAATTAATCTTAATAATCCCCCTGAGCTTTAAACTGAAAAGGCTGCCTCAGCACTGGTGTAGTTATTAACACAATGCAGGATTATTAACACTTCAGGTCACTGTATTATGTATTGTTGATGGTCCAATTAAGCCCTATGCACTTCCCTAAATAGAGCAGATTATGAATAGTTTCTGATGTGATTTGTCTTTTTTTAATGGTACTTTATGATAACAAGTGAAACGCAAGCACATAAAAGCACTCGTTGTAAGCAGCAGATTGCACAGACAGAGGATGAGCTCATGGACCAAACACTGTACTGCCTTTCTGACATATCATGCACAAATGATCACAAGCAGACTGTTTGTACTACTAGATTATGTTGCTTGTGTGTACATGGGTCCAAGGTCAATTATTCAATTATTCATCAACATGGTATTAGCTTCCATTGTTAT